>NC_133648.1:55785155-56046249 GCF_009905375.1 Apium graveolens | reverse complement strand
TTATTTCCTATTAATAAAATTATAAAAACATGAAAAACAGAACACGAAATACCATTATATGCTCTTTATTTTTTATAAAAACCTTATAAAATGCTACACGACTGAACGTTATAGGTAAAACGCAGAATGATGTGTCGTTTTGGGGATAAAACGTGAGACGAAGCGTTTTGGTCAGAATGCCGTATTACATAACGTTCTGCTTTATATTTTTTTTACCTTTTACAATGTAGTAGCACAGTTATCTCTTATTCTCATTAAATATCACTTGATTTTTTAAAATTTTATAAATTTTGAATACTTTTAAGCTATTGATATTGGAAAGAAGAATGCTATTAACCATAAATTGTTAAAGGCATGAAGGCGAGCGGATACGTTATTAAGAACCCAGTATTTCTAGTAAGAAAAAAATTGTACACGACAAACAAAGAAAAGGTGACTGTTATTGCAAATATAAGTTGGCGACTGAGGTCTAATTTATGGATTGTTTGTTCGCATCGCTCATTAGACAATGGGGCTTTCAAAATAATGCTACTCCATAACAAAAATAACAAAGCATCCTTTAGAGGTACTATAATAGTTAGTGAGAAGTTGTTGAGCATAAGCATCACTGATGCGACGATAGGTATGTTGTTGAATCTTCTTGCACACGAAGTTGTTAGTGTTTGTGCCCTATAGACAACACTATGATGTTTTAGCTTAAGACATTTGGATTATTAATATTTATGTTCTATCGATTATTCTTTTTATAATTTATTAATTCTTAATTTACTGCGATATAAATATTAGATTAATAAATTTCCTTTGAATATGATATGCAATTATATATCTCTAAGTACGTGACTTAGAAATGAGATTAAGAGAATAGTATCAATATTCCTAAAGGTCCCTGGTCGAGTATTATAGGGGACAGTAATAATGGATTAAGACTAGTGTTTGTTGACTGATGATCACATCTCATTGATCATAAGTATGGTGATACTAAAGTTAAAACACGGGCATATGTATTAGATACATGGTGTTGGATTGACCCATTGTGAGATACTACATGTTTATGGTGTCATAAGTTATTCTCACGGTGATAATGATGTAATGGTCCTTAGAACTGAAGTCATTATATTTCTATATGAATTAATATACTTTAATTTCATTAAAAGTTATCATTGACCGGGTAATGATAAAAGTGGACATTGAGTATAATATGAATCGGGTATAAGAAATATGAATGATCTAGATGGGATTTAATCCTCCTATTTTAGAAGTGATATTATTGGCCTCTTGTATGAACAAGACTATGAAATATGTGGCCACGCTTAAATGTTGATTTGATATGATAGTCTACTCATTGATCAAGGAAACTTGGATTAAATTATGATGAGGATGACACATTACACGCCTCTAGTTTAATATATAATATTTGGTTAAAGGGATTATATTATATTCTGTATTATCATAAAAGGTTTAATCGAATCACCGATTTAATTATTATTACTAGGGTAGCTATGATGTATTATGTAACGCCCCCAAATCCGGGGTCAAGGGATTTGGTCGTCACCATGAAATCTCAATCCAAATCAACCTGTTTAATCAATAAAAAAAATTCAGCGGAAGATATTTAGCATCTATGACCCCAACTAATCCAAGATCTTTTAAGGTTACAGTTCTAGAAACAAGAAATCCAAATTTCAAAAAGAAATTTTTCACTTTCTTTTAAAACTCTTGCAACAACTCTCAATCTCAAAACTTAACCCGCTAGTATAACTTCGAAAAGAAGTATACTAGGCCCAACTATAAAATACACAACTATAATATAATATAATACAATATAGATAACTTTACACAATAAAACTTACACTAGTGCGCAAACCCTGGACCAACCACCTTCTAAAAGCTTCTTCTTTGCTTCCTCGAATTACGCGACTAATTAGCGCAAGTTAATCCTCACTGGAGGTTAAATTTGAAAACAGACAAGTATGAGGTGAAGAAATGCTCAGCAAGATCATTGTAATATATATAGGGTCGTTTTGATAAAACCTACGTGTGCAATAGCGCAGAACATTTAAAATCATAATCGCTGAATCATAAAATTTTATTTGAGGAACCCCATAATTGATTCCTTAATCGTATTCAAAACCATTTTGATATTTTTGAGCGAAATGCTTCAGCAATACTTTGAATCTTGACGAGAATAAAACTTGTAAAATAGTATTTACGGAAATATCGTAAACCACAATAATATGAAACAATGATTATGGAATGAATCATAAACTTCATTCAAAACCGAACATTGGAAATTAATACTCATTTTGTTGTCATATCAAATTAGATATTAATACGAACTTTGATGCTCACAACATCCATACTGAAGTCAACATCAATCATCTATACTAATACCACATTTGATATTTAATAACAAAATAAGTATCAGTATGAATCAAAAAAACTGAAAAAACTGCTTTTCACCATTAGTTTAAAACAGAAACAGCTGATAAATCATTTATTCTATGAATATCAAAAACAATTTAGAAACAACAATTTAGATTAGAATCAATTATATTTCATGATGTTCCTGATGATCAGTCACGAAACAACACCGGTATCCCGCAGCCATACCGTAAATATAGGTACTACACGTATCCTGCAGCCATATGGTACCTATAGGGCGCCAGAAAAGGCATATACTCGCCTTGAAAGATATTACAGCGGGACCGATATCTCGATCACCTACGCTGTAACCAGCAACCAGTAACCAATCCAATCTTAAAAACCTTTTTATTGAAAAAGGAGCTGAATCAATCGACATCCTAAATAATTTTTATTCCCCCATTCACTTGAGCAGGAATTCTCGCAACAAAATTATCTTTCTCAAAATCCAAAATATTTATAAATCCAGTAATTTGATAAGTAAAACATTTAACTATTCTGAACATAGAATAGCAGAGGGTACTTGCATAAACAAAAATCATTTAATTTAGCAATATGTAAAACATTTATCTATTCTGAACTGAGAATAGGGAAAACAATATTTGCATAATAGGATTCAAAATAAATATCAATTGAACAATAAGTAATGATAGGGATACTTGCCTTTGGTCCTTAGCAATCATACACACTCGCAATAACACAAATATCTCATGATGCTTTCTCAATACGTCATCATTTCCTATTCTTAATTCTTTGATATGTCGCTAATGCGGTTACTGCGGTCTGATACGAAATCTTATCCAACTTCAGTCTTGATCCCCAACGTCTGGTTCTGTTCATCTCGAACCATCCGTAACTACTGAACCACTATGCAAGTCTCCCTTTTTCTTTTCTTTTGATTGGTCTCACGCCCTTAAAGCCCGATCCTAACATAAGCAAAAAGATACTACTTTAGTATCCTTCTGAAACGATTATCTTATTTCTACCCTTTCGCGATATATATACATACATATGGCACATTATATAGCACATAACAAGTAGCACACATTATAGTTTAAAACTTACTACCAACTCAGAATATTATTTAACACGAGAACGCGTAACTTATGAATATTTCTACGGAAAATTCGGCATGACCAATTCGTAATATGTACAATACCCTGAATAACCACACCACAAATACAACCTACAAGTCATTTCAATATTCTTACCCAGACATATCCTATACATGTTACAGCTAACAATCATAAAATGCTTTCAAATCATTGAAATCAAATAAGTCAAATAGAGTTAGATACAGGAGAATTTTAGAAAATTTTGGCAAGAAGTATTCGTAATTAGGACTATCCACCTGTTTTTCAATTCCACAATTTAATATTATAATCATACAAAAATAAAGTTGCCTCAACTTGCAGCAACATAAAAGTAAACAAGTAAGAAAAGTATCCGCCCAGACTTGCGGCACCTAAATAATTAAGGAAAATTACCCGCCCAGACTTGCGGCACCTAAACATTTAAGGAAAATTACCCGCCCAGACTTGCGGCACCTAAACAATTAAGTATACTTAATAATTTATAATATTTGAACTTACAGTTATATAATTTAGCATCACCAATTCAACTTGAGTAAACACTTAAATAAATCACCTTGCACATATATCACATAGACTAGTAACTATACACATATTCAAATCATACTCTAATAATTCGCAACGAAACTCAATCTCAAATAGGCATATACTAACATGTATTTCCATAAAACACATCGTTTCTATCAAAATACTAAATTAGTAGTATAATACTACTATATAAACTTTACGACCACTTGCCACATTCTAAAAGCAATACCAAAGTAAGTCACTGTATAATATTAAAGCAAAACACATTGACTTACGTAATAGTTCAACTAGCAGACATTTTGCACTTATGACTTTATTGAAAACCCAAGCATACATAAACATGACTGCCATTTCTAAATGTTTAATCCAAACTCAGTACTCAGCAATATTAATCCAACATCAATTAAAACACCGTTATATTTCACTAAATCATACTGCATCTTTATACTCATAACGAATAGAAATTTTTAGTATATATGGATAGAAAATATTCGAAAAGTCAAATTATATGTATACATCTAATCTAACCAAAACTTAAATTTTCTCAATCCTCGTTTAATCATTATCTATAAATATATAATCAACAAAATATAAACTCATATTATGCCTTAATAACGAAAGAAAACCAGAACAAATAGTTCAAACAATCCTCACTCCATGATTTTTAATAAAATGAATTTTTATTTTGTTTCATATGAAACTTTTATGAGACACTCCTAAACATTATTCAAATCTACGAAAATTTTTAAAAGTAAATTCCATGTTTAAGGCAGTAAAACATGGTCTGCAAGTCAGGAATCTGAATCTGTCCCGTAGAACCAGCCCCACGCTAAGATTTTTAATAAATAGAAAAATGGTCTGTTTGTATAAAATTTTAATGACATATTCCAGATCCTAACATCTAACTCCAGTAAAAATATCAGAAGCAAAGCTCGAGTTTAAGGTAGCAAAACAGGGCCTCTAATATGACACAACCTGCCCAGAATTTTCTGCGCATCTTGCACTAAAACATATATATCTTTTAGCTCGTTAAATGAAACTTTGAAATTCTTTTTCGTACTTGATCTAGAGTTCAAGGAGCACATTATTACAGAAATATTAATCAGATAATTTGACTCAATGAGCCAAGAACTGTGCTACAAAAATAGACCAGCAGGAATCTGAAATTTCAGCTTGATTTTGTATAATTCTAAATATTTAATCTGCTACTTTCACTCTTAAAATACCATTCTAAAAACATATACACAATCATCACACTCGTACACATATTCTTATTCAAAAGATTTAATATCCGATCATATACTCTTCTTAATACAAGTACACAACTCATCTAATTATACTACAAGTTAACGTAGTAATTGTAAAAAAATTAAATATCAACCAAGCACATATATACAAACCAGTATACACATATTGTATATACACGCAGAAGATGAAAACACACGTATGTATACGCAATCAAACAGAGAACACGCCTAAACAGAACACGCCTCAGGGAGAAGAGAGAGACACAAATCGAACCTAAAATCGAAGAAAGTAGCAAGATTCGATGGTGATTGTGTTCCAACGCAAGAGAGAAGAGAGAGAACCCGAGAGAGACAAGGAGTATCCGAGAGAGATTGATCGTGAAAATAAAAAAGAACAGGGCCTGCTGGTTTTTGATTATAAAGCACAGGGGCATTTTTGTCCTTTGGCAATTAAAAACTGAATTTTACTTATATAATTTAAATGCTGAAAATCATGAAAACGAACTTGAAAAATATAAACCTGCTCCGAAATATTTCATAATTGTTCAAATTTTATTTTTAAAAATATAATATAAAATTACCTTTTTCCCATATTTTTAAAATAATTTTTGAGCGAACGGTTCATTTGATACGAATTTTACAAGATAATGCACAAAAATAGAAATAATGCTCATTAAATTATTTTAAAATACTCCCACCTCAAAATAAATCCAACTATCATTTTTAAAATGTCTCTAAGGGTATTTTAGAGGTAATAAAATAAGTTTCATGATTCAATCATATACCGATGATTTAATAAAAATATTTAAAAATCCATTAAACCCCATTTTTACACAATAAATCATTAAAATATATATAAAAAATATTTTGACCACAAAGTCACTCATTTATGAATCAAATAACACATAATCACATCTCTCAAATAATAAAATCTCATACTCACCAATTTTATATTTAATCCTTTATTTACAATTCCTTTTGTATAATCATTGATCACACTTCAAACCTTATACTGACTCGCCAAACCGGAATAATTTATTTTAAATATTTACTCACTAATTCACATAAATATCATAAAATTCAAATAACTCATATAATATTATTCACTTAACATGTACCAAAATAGTCATTATATACTATTTTTGAATATTTTACAATTTACCCGCTACAAGGAAGAATCTAGATAAAACCGAATATGTTTTTTTTTTAAATAGTATAAGTAATTAAATACTCTCACAATAATGACAGGATCGATACTACAATTATCAATTAACACATTAATCATTTAAAAACACGAATTCATCAGAGAGGAATAAAATATCCACAACTTTATTCTCTCCCAATTTTAAACAATCACATAAAATCATCAAGATATTAATAAATTAATTCCTAAAATTACGGGATATCACAATCTACCCCCCTATAAGGATTCGTCCTCGGAATCAGCAGAAGAAATCACTAAGGATCTTCTTGCCAACTTTTCAATTCCTAATAATTACTTCTCTGAAATATCAATTAGCACCCTACATTCCTTGTATGACATAATTATCATGAGTGCCGCACTTCACACTTCTATTTCTTCCTTTTAGAATTTGACCAACTTTTCAGTATAATCAGTTTCACCGATAGAGAGAAAGAAAATAGGGAGATAAAGAGAAGAGAAAGAAAGAGAGATGGAGAGAGAAATAGAGAAACCGACTGATTTTGCTACATAGCACTAAAATTTTATTCGCATTGCAATCCACTTCCGTTCAGGGTATCTCTAACACGAGGTCGTACTTTACATTGACTAGAGTGGCTTGTTCATACTTGGTTGGCATACCTTTAATTATTTTGAATAATAAAATAATGGAACTTTGGAAAGAAAAGATTTCCATATCATAATGGGTGTCCCAATTGGTTACAAAATCTGAATTTTTGAGAAAGTATTGTTGAAATGAAAGAATAACCAAGAGATCAATATGATCAAACGAACTTGGTGTTGTGTGCCCAAATTAAGGCACGCTAAAGGTTGTTAACCTTCTTGTAGTCACACCACACACAAGTGATGGTGTCCCATCCAACTCCTATCACACAGACAGGTATACCTTGTGTACCCTATAGTTAGGGTTGTTCATCTCAGTCAGAATAAAAGAATATTAAAGGATTTAAACTCAAATGAATAAAACTGAAAAGATTTCAAAGCTGATATTTCTGGAGAAAAAATGAAATCCGAAAACAAGATTCTGGCACAAAATGATTAAACGAGTGTTAGGGAATATATCCTCTAACTGATACCTCTTTTTCAAAGATGTAAAAGAAATTATAGAAAGAGAAGGTTGCCAAAGTCTTAATACTTATCTTAATTTAAACTCTTCTGTTAACTCGCCATCTGATTCTAGACACTTCTTCATGTTCCACGATATCGATAATCTTCATCATCGTCAAATTGTAGTAGCCTCGGAAGATTCCACAATAGAAGTTTGCAAGCGCCCGGAGTTTTATCCAGCTAAACACAACCATCTCAAACGAATGTGTCTATCTTAACTTATTCGTTGGTACTATATCCAATAGTCCAACAGGAACTCGATATAAGCTCAAACGTCCTCACATAGCTATACACACTCCTACACACTCTGTTTCTTTTACTATAACCTCAGCTCTGATACCAACCTGTAACGCCCCCAAATCCGGGGTCAGAGATTTGGTCGTCACATGAAACCTCAATCCAAATCAACCTGTTTAATCAATAATAAATCCAGCGGAAGATATTTAGCATCTATGACCCCAACTAATCCAAGATCTTTTAAGGTTACAGTTCTAGAAAAAAAATCCAAATTCCACAATAAATTTTTCACTTTCTTTTAAAACTCTTTACAACAATTCTCAATCTCAAAACTAACCCGCTAGTATAACTTCGAAATAAGTATACTAGCCCAACTAAAATACACAACTATAATATAATATAATATAAACAACTTTACAAAAAAACTTACACTAGTGCGCAAATTCTGGATCAACCACCTTCCAAAAGCTTCTTCTTTGCTTTCTCGAATTACGCGGCTAATTAGCGCAAGTTAATTCTCACTATAGGTTAAATTTGAAAACAGACAAGTATGAGCGGAAGAAATGTTCAGCAAGATCATTGTAATATATATAGGTCGTTTTGATATAAAACCTACGTCTGCAATAGCACAGAACATTTAAAATATAATCGCTGAATCATAAAATTTTATTTGAGGAACCCCATAATTGATTCCTTAATGTATTCAAAACCATTTTGATATTTTTGAGTGAAATGCTTCAGCAATACTTTGAATCTTGACGAGAATAAAAATTGTAAAACAGTGTTTACGGAAATATCGTAAACCACAATAACATGAAACAATGATTATGGAATGAATCATAAACTCCACTCAAAACAACATTGGAAATTAATACTCATTTTGTTGTCATATCAAATTAGATATTAATACGAACTTTGATGCTCATAACATCCCATACTGAAGTCAACATCAATCATCTATACAAATACCCCTTTGATATTTAATAACAAAATAAGTATCAGTATGAATCAAAAAAACTGAATCAAAAAAAACGAATCAAAATTACTTTTCACCATTAGTCCAAAACAGAAATAGTTGATAAATCATTTATTCTATGAATATCAAAAAAATTTAGAAACAACAGTTTAGATTGGAACCAATTATATTTCATGATGTTCCTAATGATCAGTCACAAACAACACCGGTATCCCGCAGCCATACCGTAAATATAGGTACTACACGTATCCGCAGCCATATGGTACCTATAGGGCGCCAGAAAATGCATAGACTCGCCTTGAAAGATATTACAGCGGGACCGATATCCTCGATCACCTACGCTGTAACCAGTAACCCTTCCAATCTTAAAAACCCTTTTATTGAAAAAGGAGCCGAATCAACTCGACATCCTAAATAATTTTTATTCCCCATTCACTTGGGCAGGAATTCTCGCAACAAAATCATCTTTCTCAAAATCCAAATATTATAATCAGTAATTTGATAAGTAAAACATTTAACTATTCTGAACATAGAATAACAGAGGGTACTTGCATAAACAGAATCATTTAATTCAGCAATATATAAAACATTTATCTATTCTGAACTGAGAATAGGGAAAACACTATTTACATAATAGGATTCAAAATAAATATCACTTGAACAATAAGTGATGATAGGGATACTTTCCTTTGGTCCTTAGCAATCAATACACTCGCCATAACACAAATACCTGATGAGCTTTCTCAAGACTCACCATTTCCTATTCTTAATTCTTTGATATGTCGCTATGGCGGTTACTGCGGTTTGATACGAAATCTTATCCAACTTCAGTCTTGATCCCCAACGTCTGGTTATGTTCGTCTCGAACCATCCGTAACGACTGAACCACTATGCAACCTCTCCCTTTTTCTTTTCTTTTGATTGGTCCCACGCCCTTAATGCCCGATCCTACCATAAGCAAAAAGATACTACTTTAGTATCCTTCTGAAACTATTATCTATTTCTACCTTTCGCGATATATATATATACATATTGGGCACATTATATAGCACATAACAAGTAGCACACATTATGTTTAAAACTTACTACCAACCTCAGAATATTATTTAACACGAGAACCGCGTAACTTATGATCATATTTCTACGAAATTCGGCATGACCAATTCGTAATATGTACAATACCCTAATAACCACACCACAAAATACAACCTACAAGTCATTTCAATGTTCTTATCCAGACATATCCTATACATGGTTACCGCTCACATCATAACATGCTTTCCAAATCATTGAAATCAAATAAGTCAAATAGATTTAGATACAGGGGAATTTTAGAAAATTTTGGCATGAAGTATTCGTATTAGGACTATCCACCTGTTTTTCAATTCCATAATTTAATATTATAACCATACAAAAATAAAGCTGTCTCAACTTGCAGCAACATAAAAGTAAACACGTAAGAAAAGTATCCGCCCAGACTTGCGGCACCTAAATATTAAGGAAAATTACCCGCCCAGACTTGCGGCAACCCTAATAATTAAGGAAAATTACCCGCCCAGACTTGCGGACACCTAAACAATTAAGGAAAATTACCCGCCCAGACTTGCGGCACCTAAACAATTTAGTATACTTAATAATTATAATATTTGAACTTACGTTATAATAATTTAGCAGCACCAATTCAACTTGAGTAAACACTTAAATAAATCACCTTGCACATATATCACATAGAATAGTAACTATACACATATTCAAATCACACTCTAATAATTCGCAACGAAACTCAATCTCAAATAGGCATATACTAACATATATTTCCATAAAACATATCGTTTCTATCACAATACTAAATTATAGTAGTATAATACTACTATATAAACTTTACGATCACCTTGCCACATTCTAAAAGCAATACCAAAGTAAGTCACTGTATAATATTAAAGCAAAACACATTGACTTACGTAATAGTTCAACTAGCAGACATTTAGCACTTATGACTTATTGAAAACCCAAGCATACATAAACATGACTGCCATTTCTAAATCCTTAATCCAAACTCAGTACTCAGCAAATATAATCGAACATCAATTAAAACACCATTATATTTCACTAAAATCATACTGCATCTTTATACTCATAACGAATAGAAATTTTCAGTATATATGGATTGAAAATATTCGAAAAGTCAAATTATATGTATACATCTAATTTAACTAAAACTTAAATTTCTCAATTCCTCGTTTAATCATTATCTATAAATTATATACAATCAACCAAATATAAACACATATTATGCCCTAATAACGAAAGAAAACCAGAACAAATAGTTCAAACAATCCTCACTCCATGATTTTTAATAAAATTAATTTTATTTGTTTCATATGAAACTTTTATGAGACACTCCTAAACATTATTCAAATCTATTATAAAAATTTTAAAAGCAAATTCCATGTTTAAGGCAGTAAAACGTGGTCTGCAAGTCAGGAATCTGAATCTGTCCCGTAGAACCAGCCCCACGCTAAGATTTTTAATAAATAGAAATATTGGTCTATTTGTATAAAATTTTAATGACATATTCCAGATCCTAACATCTAACTCCAGTAAAAATATCAGAAGCAAAGCTCGAGTTTAATGTAGCAAAACAGGGCCTCTAATACGACACAACCTGCCCAGAATTTTCTGCGCATCTTGCACTAAAAACATATATATCTTTTAGCTCGTTAAATGAAACTTTGAAATTCTTTTTCGTAGTTGATCTAGAGTTCAAGGAGCACATTATTATAGAAATATTAATCATATAATTTGACTCAATGAGCCCAGAACTGTGCTACAAAAATAGACTAGCAGGAATCTGAAATTTCAGCTTGATTTTGTATAATTCTAAATATTTAATCTGCTACTTTCACTCTTAAAATACCATTCTAAAATATATACACAATCATCACACTCGTACACATATTCTTAATTCAAAGATTTAATATCCGATCATATACTCTTGTTAATACAAGTACACAACTCATCTAATTATACTACAAGTTAACGTAGTAATTGTAAAACAAATTCAAATATCAACCAAGCACATATATACACGCAGCAGATGAAAACACACACATATATATATACACAATCAAACAGAGAACACGCCTCAGAGAGAAGAGAGAGACACAAATCGAACCTAAAATCGAAGAAAGTAGCAAGATTCGATGATGATTGTATTCTAACGCAAGAGAGAGAAGAGAGAGAAGACAAGGAGGATCCGAGAGATTCATCGTGAAAATAAAAAAGAACAGGGCCTGCTGATTTTTGATTATAAAGCACAGGGGCAGTTTTGTCCTTTGGCAATTAAAAACTGAATTTTTACTTATTTAATTTAAATGCTGAAAATCCTGAAAACGAACTTGAAAAAATAAACCTGCTCCGAAATATTTCAAAATTGTTCAAATTTTATTTTTAAAAATATAGAATATAAAATTACCTTTCTTCCCATATTTTTAAATTAATTTTGAGCGTACGGTTCATTTTATACGAATTTTACAAGATAATGCACAAAAATAGAAATAAAGCTCATTTAATTATTTTAAAATACTCACACCTCAAAATAAATCCAACTATTTGTCTCTAAGGGTATTTTAGAGGTAATAAAATAAGTTTTATGATTCAATCATATACCGATGATTTAATAAAAATATTTAAAAATCCATTAAACCCCATTTTTCACACAATATATCATTAAAATATGTATATAAAAAATATTTTGACCACAAAGTCACTCATTTATAAATCAAATAACACATAATCACATCTCTCAAATAATAAAATCTCATACTCACCAATTTTATATTTAATTCTTTATTTACAATTCCTTTTGTATAATCATTGATCACACTTCAAACCTTATAACGACTCGCCAAACCGGAATAATTTATTTTAAAATATTTACTCACTAATTCATATAAATATCATAAAATTCAAATAACTCATATAATATTCTTCACTTAACATGTACCAAAATAGTCATTATATATTATTTTTGAATATTTTCACAATTCACCCGCTACGAGGAAGAATCTAGATAAAACTGAATATGTTTTTTTTGAAAATAGTATAAGTAATTAAATACTCTCACATTAATGACAGGGATCGATACTACAATTATCAATTAACACATTAATCATTTAAAAATACGAATTCATCCGAGAGGAATAAAATATCCACAACTTTATTCTCTCCCAATTTTAAACAATCACATAAAATCATCAAGATATTAATAATATTAATTACTAAAATTACGGGATATCACATATTACTAGATGTCGCTCATAATTTATAATTTTAATACGAGATATTAAATTTATTGTCAACGTAATAATAACTTATAGAGTCACACACAAAGAATACTTGAAGGATAAATAATTTAAATTAAATAAGTAATATATTTATGATATTAATTAAGTATGACTTAATTAATTAAATAAATAAAATAGAGAAATTACTTAAACAAATTCTGAAATAAGTTATTAATTAATTAAGTGTGACTTAATTAAATAATAAATTGGGATTTCGGATTAGTATTAATTATATTAGATTATAATGAGAAAACTCATTCTTCTATAGATATAAACTCTTTGAGGGCTGATTTATATATAAGGATACATGGTTTACAAAACCCTAGCCGTTCAAGGAGAAAGAGGTAGAGATGGAGTTTTTGGGTGCTAGTACACATCAATTCTTCAAGAAAAGCGTTCGTGTGGATACCGTAGAGCGTAGATCGCGAGAGCGGGATACGTGGTGATTCAACAAAGTTTGGAACTCCAATAATCCTCCATTAATGAACTCTTAAAGCTTATTTGAGGTAAAGATTCTTACTATAAATTAAATATCTATTTTCGCATGGAAGGTTTCAATTTTATTCTGGTTTTAATTTAATTTTACATTATTTCCTTTGTATTTATGCCTCGAAACCCTTCAACGGCATCAAAGCTACTTGCGAAAGTGTTTAATTTATTTATGTGTTTAACCATTTTTGATATACAAGCATTTACATGATTTTCCATGATTTGATGTTGATACAATATGTATGGTTTGAATATAGGATATTCATGTGAGTTGTATAATCATATGATGATTATATAATCTGCATGTATACTGATATATACATGATTTATATTTGTTCTTATTATGAGAATCGTATTTGATACGGATTTTGAATCAGGTGTTGCAGATTTTCTGAAATTTGGGTCTGGTGTCTAATTTTCGTGAACGAATACCTTATTCGATAGGTAATCGAGTGTCTGAACAAAACTGATAGTTGAAGCTATCATCGACTCGTCTGTAAGGCGTTTGACGTCATTTACTGCCTGTAAACAACGATTTATTATTTTCAGAATTTGATTCTGATTTTTTCCATATTTTGTTTTTATGATTAGATCGTGATGGGTATATATGTTAAGATCATATTATGTGTTCTAACATATTCTTATGTGTTAATTGAGTATGATGGATGGTTATGACTTATGACATTAGGATAATTGTTTTGGTTTTTTAAATACGTTTTGCATGTCATTTGATCTTGTAATTATAAATTTCGAATGTAACTCAAGTTCTTCTTCTAATTTTATCAAATTAGTTTTTATATTTCATTCTTATAATGTACATGAAGATATGAAGATTCAATATTAAGGAAGGGTAATCTCACATGGAGGCCATCCAAGAGAGCAATACAAGGAAGAGACAACTCAAGAAAGAAGACATATAATAGTTAGCTTATATTTATTTTCCACCTTAGATTGACCTAGATCTTTGTCACTAGCTTAATGAAGATCATATAGGATGAAGCCATAGCCAACCACTTTTACTTTATTGCACTTTACAAATATATGCTCATATGATGAATGTACGTGTAGAGTAGTTTAATGATGCATGCTTAATTATATTAATAATGTATGTATTAGATACGACACCTATGCCGAGCTTGCTAAATAAGATAAAATATATAACGATTCAAGATTCTAAAATGAACAAACGATTATGAGATTCTTGTGTTTATGAAACACGGAATAAAATACTAATCTTTTTTATTTCCGACATGGGGCGATTTTATCAAAAGCGAGTTCATTGAAAATGTAAGGTTGTGGGTTTTAAGCGAGACCGTTGTGACTCCCTCACTACCTGAAAAACAAACCATTGACGAATATTGATTTGAAGTATTTTATTCAAGAAAAAATTGGGAATCTCTTTATGATTGGATCATGATCATTTTAAAATTAATAAAACCCTAAAGTTAATATTAAGTTGATCAGATGCCTTCCAATGAGTCCAATGCGTTAACCCCTAGATTGATAAGAAGTGGGTTAGCCAAAATGAAGTACTCCAATCTATCGTGGGAGATGTGTTAAAGTATATTGATACTTTTTGACTATTAGGTTTGACTTAACTAAGTTACCACAATATGATTGTGAACTTAGAGGCATAGAGTTTGGCGAGATTTATTAGAGAAATATGAACAATTGTTGTTCCACCAAGCTATCCAAGAGTTATATAGTTGATATAATTGACAAATGTTGTCTACCTAAATAATCACGTTTTAGAAGAAAATCCAAAGCTGACCTAACCCATGGTGAAATATGGATTTTGGTTCACTAGAAAGGATATATAAGATATTATTTCCGAACTAATAGTTAGGGCTATTGATTTGATAAAAATAGTGGGAGATATATATTGTGAATATATTTGAATAATCACCTGAACATAATTTAATGATTATTTGTAGAATAAATCTTTTTATGCACTTTAATATTATAGATATCAAATGATAAATAACATAAATAACTTCTATATGTAATAGTCCTTGAGAAGGACAAGCTGACATGAAATAATTTCCTCGACTGACATGGGAACTTGAGGATTGTCCTCAGGTTCAAGGATGTCACCCAAACCCCTCCCTTATTTCTTCTAGCTAAGAATAAAACATGTGTTGAACAAAATGCTTACAAGAAGCAAATTGATTATACAACTGATATTTCATGTCTCATGCTTGCAATTATGAGTGTTGAGCTTTAGAAGCAACAAGAGCATATTGATGCTTATGATATGATTGAGCACCATTAAAGGATATTTGAATGATAGGCTCGTCAAGAAAAATTTGACAATAATAAGGCACTACAAATTTGCATTAATGGGAAAATGAGATCCGGTTGGACCAAATGTTCTAAGATGATAGGTATACGTACCTTGATATTTTGGGTTTCAATAATGGTCTAGAGACTCATCTTGATTTGATCAAACAGTCTTTGAACAAATTCTATTCTCAGTTTATTAAGAACAAAAGGAATGAGATAGACATAACACCCATTGAGTTGTAAGGCATGTTTAGAACTGCTGAAATAATACGGTAAATGCATAAAATATGTCCATATTGATGGTGTACACGTGGAATGCAAATAGGAAAGGAAAGTGGATATGCAAGGTTAAGATTTGATTTTATTTAATGCTAAACCAGAGTCCAATCCCAAGGGGGCTTTTGAAGCCTATTAATGGTGTTACTAAAGAAGACGATTGTCACTTCTATGGAAATAACCGGATGATTGGAAGTTAATTTATCGAGCTTGTTTGGAAGATCTATGTTAGGTCACAGACACACTGTAGAGGGGGTGAATACAGTGTATAGTACACTCAAATCGAACTTTAAGAACTTAAGTAACAGAAAACAAACTTTATTGAAACAATAAACTCTGTTACAGTATGGAACTGTTACCTCTCAGTGATGAACAAATATCACGAGAGCTGCAAGGGTTACAATTAATAATCTTTTCTAATAATGATAACACTTATAGTGTAAACCCTATGTCTGTGTTTATATATACACAGTTACAAGATAATCGCTAATTGATATGGAATATAATTTTGCTTCCTAAAATATATCAATCAGATATCTTTTCTTCCAAGTATTCCATTCTTCACGAAATTCCTTCTTCATGCATATCTCTTCTTATGTTTATCTCGATCTTCTTTCCTTTAATCAGCTACTGTCCTTATCTGATTGTCCTTCAGCACTTAAGTTCTGATATCTATCTTCTGATGATTATCTCCTGATAATATAAGTACTGATATCCTTAAGTCCTGACTTCCAGTATAAGTACTGATCAACAGTTAAGTACTGATTTATCCAGTTCACGTAAGATTCTGAAAGCTAAACATAAAACATATTAGCCATGACATTATCAAATATATCTAACAATCTCCCCCAACTTGTAAATTAACAAAATATACAAGTTTAACAGATATTTGATGATGTCAAAAACATTAAGTACAAATGCATGAGAAATAGACTAGATAACTACAACTTACAGTCCTTAAAGTTTTTACCAATTTCAACTTCTGATAACAACTTCAATCTGTATAAATATCAGAATTTAAGCAGTTGTAGATCTTCGACTTGGCTTCTTCATTTTCTGATCTCTCTGATGTCAGGAGTTGTTCTGAGATAGTTCTTCAACAAACATTTCTCAGCATATCTTAGTTCATCAATCATTCTCCTTTTAACATCTTTAAGCTATGCAGTATCTTCACCAGTTTGAAAGATTGCAGCTCTGAGATCATTAATCTTTGCTTTTCTCAACTCCTGATCTAGTCTTATGACATAAGCTTTGTCAGACTCAAGATTGAATTCAAGTCCCTTAATACCAAGATACGTTCTAATCTGTGCAGTATTAGGCTTCATATCAACAATATCACCATTGTGATCTCTGTACTTTGGAACATATATGCTGTCAGACTTAACAGAATAAAGCCTTTTCTGTCTCTGAATCTGTTCTTTTAAGTAGTTTGCAGCAGTCTCTGTTATTCTGTCATCCACTTGAAGTAAGAAAAGTACATGCTCCAATTCTTCAAAATACTTCAAAGGAATGGCATTTTGTCTTATATGATAAACCCTACCATCTGTCATGAAATACAATATGATGTATTCTTTCAAGTAGGTATGGTAAACCATCTGTACAGATTCCAGTTGATTCAATCTCTCAGGAGTTGCTCCAATACCTGGTTCACTCAAGGAAGTTGGATCATTGGTAGTGTTGTGTACTCTTCTTTCATCAGCACTTCCCAATCCAGTTTTATCTCTAGCTTCCTTTCCAGTAACTACTCTTGCTTCAAACCACTTGCAGTAGTCTTCAAAGATTGAGTCTGTTTTGCTTTAGTGAATCCTGGTAGGAGTGTTTTTGATTTATTTTCTGATATCAAGTTAACTTGAGCTCTGTCAGAGGTTACTTGCTTCTTCTGAATATCAGAACTTATAATTTCTTGACTCTGAACAACTTGAGCCATGTCAGAGGTTGTTTTAAGAACTTTTCTTGAAGTCAGAGCAAGATCATCTTTTTCATCAGCAATTTCTTCTTCCTCAGGAGGTACATAACCCTTGATAGGTTCACCAACCTTTTCTTTACCCTTGGATCTTGGATCTATCTGTGGTTGTGATCTAGCCAATATTGTTTCAGTATGTGTCCTTTCTTTGATCACAATGCCTTTAAGTTTTGGAAGTGACTTTTTACCAGAAGCTTCAGATTTAGATGTGACTTTCTCTGATTTAAGTCTGGCTTCTTCTTCCTTTAAACTTTCCAAGTCCATTCCTGGATTTTCTTGAAGAAATAACTGTCTTGACATTTCCTCATCAAGATCTAGAAGTTCATCAGAACTTATCCTTTTACCAGCAGCAGAACTTATTCTTTTCCCAGTATCAGAACTTGTTCTGTGACTAGCTTGTCTGATGTAAACCTTCTACCTTGACTATGACCGCTACCCATTCCAGAGTTTCCTTGGTCATCTTTTCCATCATCCTTTCCTTGCAGTGTCTTGTTGGGTTTGAATTTGGACTTAATTACCTTCTCCCCCCTTTTTGGCATCAGCAGGTAGTAAAGAGAGATAAGTAGTTCCACTGAGGTCTGGATTTCAGTAAGTTGCGATTGCTGAGAAGCTTGATTTGTCAGAATTTGATCAATCTGAGCTTGTTGTTTCTCTTGAGTTTTCTCAATATAAGCAATCCTATCAATGGTAGGTTGAAAGAACTTTTTCTTATCAATTTTCCAAACTTGTTCTTGTTTGATAAAGTTCTCCTGAATCTTGTGTAGCTCTGCATGAGTCGTTGAATGAAGACCTTGTAGATGTTTAGTACTCAATGCAGTGACTCTAAGATGGGTTTTAAAATCATCAGAATTTAACATTTCATCGGCTTTAGTCAAGTGCTCAGCAAGATGTAAAGCATTTGGAACACATGAAACTGAGTTCCATTCCTTAGTCCACTCCTGACCTGCAGGAGTTTCACTCCAAGGCACTGGTACATCCCTGATAACAAACTCCTTTACCAGTTCAGACTTAGGAAGAGTCGGTGGTGGAGTATGTCCTGAAGGACCTGCTTCATCAGCATCGACAGTTGGAGCAGCTTCACCAGTATCTCCAACATTTGCAGCATCAGAACTTAAAGAATCAGTATCTTCTGATAAGACAATAGTGTGAGTAGCAATGGAGGCTTCAGCATCCTCTAATTGCTGATCTGATACTAAGTTCTGATCAACAGCCATATCCTGATGCTCACCTAAAATCTGATCATCAGCATCTTGATGCAGAGAAGGTGTTGTTGATAACTCTGGAGTTTAAACAGCAGCAGTAACAGGTGTTGTGGAAGGATTATTTGCTGTTGGAGCTTCTAAGAAAAGTATTTCAGGCACAACCAAGTTCTGAATATCAATTTCAGCACTTGTGTCGGATCAACAAGAGACACAGATGGTGAGTTAGCCTTGTCAGATACAGCTTCCTGAGATGGAGTTGATGGAGAAGAAGTGACTGGAGCAAATTCCTTGTCTTGTGAGATCAGAGATTCCTGATCCCCTTCCTTAGCTGCTTCCTCCTCATCATCTGAAACTGGCCTTTGTGCCCTCTGTTTCTTGTACTTCCTTGTTGATTTGGATTCCTTGGGAGTTTCAGGAACTACCATTCGTCTAAGCCTCTTGAGAAGCCTAGAACTCCCAATTTCAGAATCCTTCTGAGAAGTTGCTGTCTGAGCTTCATTTACCACAGGTTCTGAAGAAGGAATCTGATCCTCAGAATCTGATTCATCTCTCAAAGTAATTCTCCTCCTCTTTTGAGGTGTTTGAGGAACAGTCTTTGTTCTCTTTGGCTTAGAGGATGTAGGCTTCACAGTAGGTGCTGAAGAAGAAGGTTGAGCAGTCTGTGAAGTGGAGAGATAGGATTTGAGATAAGTTCTGAGGGTAGGTTGAGTAGACATGAGTGGTAGGTGCTGAGGATGATGTTTTTGGGTGTTTGTGGTTGATTGGACATCAAAGTAAACAGATCTATAAGTATCAGGATCAGCAATTTACTAGGAATCTTGTTTTACAGACTGAGGAATCTGTAATGGTCTAACCACTTTTTCTTAGTATCAGCATTTACCAGATCATTAAAATATCGTTTTGCAACTCTAAAAGGTGGGGTTGAGGAACTGACTAATTGAGGTTCCTCAGTACAAAAAGTATATAGAAGTTGACAGAATCTAGCAAAATAGACAATATTTCTATTCTGTCATCCTATCCCCAATAAAACCAATTATACCAGTTGCAAATCAAAATGAGTTTGATGAATAATAGCATACCCTATGTGCTGACTCAGAATTGGGATAGCATCAAAATTCGAACATTTGTTCCCAAAAGCTTTGGTGATGCAGTCAAAGAAGAAACCCCATTCTCTTCTGATATTAGCCCTTTTTAACTGCCCAAGCTTTGCCAAACTCTTTTCATATCCCAAATCAGCCATTAACTCCTGAAGTGCTGATTCCTCTGGAGTTGAAAAAGTACAATTTTCTGGGAGATGTAGAGCTTTGCGTATTGTACCAGGAGTGACTACATAAGATGAATCACCCACTTCAAAAACAATACTGGGAGTGCCATGTTTACCACATCATCAAGCGCATAGGCATGCGACCAGACATAACCTATAGGGAGCAACCAGAAAGGGTTATAGACCGAAAAGGAACAAGTGCTTAGGAGAAGGGTTATCAAACTAGTCAGAGTTTGATGGAAGAACCACAATGTGGGAAAATTTACTCGAGAGTTAGAAAGTGCAATGCTAAGAGAGTATCCCTATTCATTTTCTATCTGATTCCGGGACGGAATCCTTTTAAGGAGAGGAGACTGTAATAACCCCAATTTTTGGAAATTTTTGAAACCCTTATGAATAGTGATTTTGCAGATTATGCTGAATGAGAAAACTTTTCATGCCACACTATGTAGGGGTTCTGTTATTGATCTTCTGGGATATTATTAGTACTGTATGTGGTATATAAGTGTATGTAAAGATCATCAGAATCCAATTTCCGAACACTTTGATTTTTCCCGGAAATCCACTAGATACGGAAAGAATTGAGAAAAAGGTAACAGGATAAAAAGGATTTAAATTAAAGGATTATAGGAGAGGATCATAAAAGGAATATAATATATTGAGAAAGGTTAAGGGAACCTAAGTAATAAGATCCCGGGTATGATCCCTCAAACGATAAACGAAAACGAAAGTTAAGCGAACCGTATAACAGATCAGCGGTCATTAGGAAAACAATTAGGAAGTTAATCAAAGGGATTAGAGAGGATGATGTCACCCAACCAATGAGAAGAGGACAAGGAGGGGAGGATGACATCATGAGGATGACACAAGCATGACATGGGAAGGAAGGAGATGTGGTGACTTTTTAACCACACAAAATCAAGGGCAACTAGGTAATTTACTAAAACAAACACAAAAATCAAACCAAACAAGCCAAGCAAATCATTTTTCATCAAAATCAAAAAGATACCAAGGCATTGTTCTTCATGCTCTCGGCTTTTTACTATTACAAATGGGCAAGAATTCAAAACTCAAGATCCAAGCCTCCTAAATTGGTAAGATAATTCCCTAATCATCCTTATGCTTAGTTAGGGCTATATCATGAGTTTAAACCATCAATTCCTTCTCAATCTTCTTCATTTAATCAAAGAAGAAGACTATGAATAGTGTTTTCAAGTTTTTAACTTGAAATTTTTCTTGTTTTCCTTGAAGATCCAAGCATTCCTAAGACTTCTCAAAGCTTTTTAAGGCTTCCTAGCTCCTCCCACCACTTCAAGGAAGGTATATCATCTCCAAACCCTAGATTCCTATGTATTATAAGATGATTTTGATTAGTAGGGTGATATTGTAGCTTGATGTTTGTGATTTAGAGTTTGGGATTGAAATGGTATTGAATCGGATTGGTAAATCTTGTTGTTTTGGTTAAAAGAATGTAGTATAAGTTAAATTAAAGCTTAGGCATAAGTATGAATGTTAAAATTGAATTGTTTGGGGTTGTTATGATGTGATAAGGATGGATGTTGGTTCTATGTTGGATTTGAGGTTGAATTGGGTTGGTTTTGAATGGTTTTAAATTGGGAAATCGCGTAAACATAGCCGTCATAACGTCCGATTTTCTTTAGACTGTTTTTGTGCATAACATTAGAAACAGAGAACCCCCTGCTAGATTCTTACCATTGCCATGTCTAGATAGCTCGTGTTACGAGCTTCGTTTTGATATGTAGTTCATTCGATTCCGATGCACGGTTTAGGAGAAACGACCGTTTCAAGTAACGGCGTTTCGCGAACGAAACTTTTCCCCTCACCTTACTTTGAAACATAGGTTAAAGACCAAAAAGGGTTAATTAATGTATGAAACATTTATGGTAAGTGTGTTAGGCAGTTGGGAAGACACTCGCGAAGGAATCGCCTTAAAACTCGTAAAGGTTAAATTATTAAAAATGGTGGAGCCGAGGGTACTCGAGTGACTTAAGAGAATCAGTAAGCGCAAAACAAGCGTTAGAGTCTAAGTTAGTTAAAGTATAGATTTACAAGTGACTTTGGTTTAATTCCAACTTACTTGTTGCTTATAGGTTACCAGACTCGTCCCGAGCCATTCGTAACCCCCAGTCGCTCAGGCAAGTTTTCTACCCGTATAACTGTTGTTGTGATGTATATGTGTATATGCATGATCTTGTGATAAATGCATATTTGTTATTAGCAAATTCTTACGATATATTGTAGCATGTGATATGGTATATATGCATGCCTATTTCATATTCTTGATTTATATATATATGTTGGTTCAATGCTTATAGTTGCATAATACATATGCTAGAAATAAGCAGTAGTTGCGTATACCCTTAGTATAGGGGACCCAGGGTGAACATATTTCTAAATCGGGAGTCGATGTTCCCGAGTATATTATATATATATATTTTTATATATATATGGTTATAGTTTTCAAAACTATTAATCGAATAAGGTTTATTCAATAACTTTAACTTTTATTTTATTTAATGAATATTATTACGAATATTCATTCGAGGGCTTATGACTTCTTTATTTTATTAAATGAATATTATTTTGAATATTCATTCGAGGGCTTATGACTTCTTTATTTTATTAAATGAATATTATTTTGAATATTCATTCGAGGACTTATGACTCCTTTTATTTTATTATTTGAATATTATTTGAATATTCATTCGAGGGCTTATGACTCTTTAATATTATTTATTGAATATTCATTCGAGGGCTTATGACTCAGTTTATATTATTTAATGAATATTATTTGAATATTCATTTGAGGATCTATGACTCCGATTATTTGCTGAGATTTGTTCTTTATTTTATTAAAAAATAAGGTGTCGATAATCAAACTTATCTTTGATTATTCAAATAAAGATAGTACTTTCGTATAAGTATATCTTTGGTTATTTAATACTCATTTCAAGTATAAGTTTTAAAACTTCTACTTCAATTATTTTTATAAAGATTATTCTTTATGGGAATATTATTTAAATAATAATATTCAGACATTTTCTAAATATATTGGGACTGATTTACTTCATTAAATCAGCATTACTCCAAACACTCTTTAAAGTGTTTTCGAGTCTTCAAAATGATTTTTAAAAGTTAGAGCGGATCCCAAAACTCATTTTTATATTTAAGATCTTCCTTTTAAAGGGGATTTAAATACTCGCTCAAAACCTGAGGGATCCGGCTCTGTGGTGTATTTTATATTCGCAACGAGGTTGCTATTTTGGTAAATGAATTGATTACTTACCCAACGTTCGGGAAGTAAGTCCATCTATCGAGTCGGCATAAGCAACATGGGCTCAGTGGGCGTCCATGATAGTGTAAGTGGCTCAGTGGGAGTCCATCAAATGCGTAAGTGGCTGAGTGGCAGTCCAGCATAAGGTCCTATTGCGACCAGGGTGATGACCAGTGGGGAATTCGTCCATCTACTAGTAGAAAAGGTTACTTATTGGTATCTTTGCCTGATCAGCAAGATATCAGGTTTATGCCAAGGTTTTCTCCTTTCCAAATTCATTGGATATTGCAACTCTGTTTATAATTTTCATAACAGAGGTTTTCAAGGAGTGTATGAAATGTATATATATATAGTTGTATATATATGTCGGGACTTAATGAAGTATCTCGTAACTTCATTATTTATAATGATATTCAAAGATTGAATCTATTCAAATCTTGTCTTGTAGTCTCATCTATGTGATGAACTTTTGAAACTGATTATAACTTGAACGGTGGTAGTTCGAGTAATATTTGGAAAAGATATAAGTATATTGGAGTATCTTGTAACTTCATCTTTTAAACTTATATCTAGTAAATGATTATCTTATGCATGACAAAGATTTATCATAAAAACGTTGAGACAAGGTTAGATATATGAGATCACCTTGCAACGATATTTTTATACAGTTATAAACTGGAACTCTGTGTATATTATGTATGGAAGAGGACTTCCAAGATTTTGAAAAGTATATATGTATATATACTAAATATTTTGCGACTTCATCGCATTAAGATATCAACTTGGTTCATTTCTTTTGACCAAGACTTTCATGAGTACTATGAGAAGGCTCATATATTGTTAATCATTATACATATTATTTTGGTGGGCTTGCTGCTCACCCTTGCTTTCTTCTTTCATCACACAACAACAGATAGAAAAGATGAATAGGACCAAGCTCCCGATTCGCAAGCGATTAGGAAACGTTCCGCGGTTTCCTATAGGCGTTGATGTCGCTGTAGCTGAGGTAGGAGCTACCAATAGGCTAGGCTTTCAACTTTTGATGTACCAGACTTATGTATCTTTATCAATTGTAATAATGGCAAAGAAATGTAAATCTATTCAGAAACCTTTTTACGGTGTATTGACATATAATTGTGGAATAAAATGACTTGTGATTATTTTTGGATATTCATCTCTGAGACTATAACTGGTGGTGTGTGTGTTTATTGTGGGGTCACAGTACAGAGTAGTTGATTGTGTATTAAGATTGGGTGTTATTAAGGGAAATGTAACTCGTGACAACCCGGATCCCCGACCCCGGATTTGGGGGTGTTACAACAGGTATATCTTCTATGCTGGGACTCCCTTTTTCTGAATCCACTACATAAGCTAGGAACGACTCACAACCTTTTCTAAGTAGCTTCTTAGCCTGAACGATTGTAAGAAATAGTTGTTCTTGCCTCTGCCCCTTAAATACTACCTTCTCCCCACTCTTCGTCTTTAAATACACTTTCTTGGTCTTACAATTAATCTGAGCGTTATTCTCTCCTAACCAATCCATTCCTAAAATTATATCAAACTTCCCCAACTTGAAGAGTATCAAGTTGGCTGAAAACTTATACCCTGAAATATCAATCTCACCCTTCGGACAGAATTGATTCACAGGAATCTTCTCTTGGTTCGCAATTACCACATTTACTACCTCGCTTAAAATCATTTTATCAAATTGAAGCTTATCAACAAAAGTTTCTGATATAAAAGATCTTGTTGCTCCCGAATCAATCAATACTTTAGCTTTGACATTATTGAGTAAAAGTGTACCTGCTATCACCTCAGAATTCTGAACAGCGTCCTTCATCTTCAGATCAAATGTCCTTGCTGTTGCTTGCGGGGTTGGTGTAGGTGGTGGAGGTAATGCCAATACCTCAGCTGGCACGCTCGCACTGGTACTTGCCACGTTCATTAGAGCTCTGAGTGGTCCGGTTGCCTTGCACTCCCTAGCTATGTGTCCAGTCTTCCCACACTTGTAACACGTAACTCCTGGCTTCGGCATCTTGCACTCATTCGCCAAATGCCCCTTCTGGTTACACCTATAGCAGGTCATGCTCAGTTTATTGCACACTCCAGGGTGCATTCTTCCACAGTGCTTGTATTCTGGTCTCTGGAACCTATTTTCTCCAACTTGGCCTTGGCTTGCCTGGTTGTTCCCCTTTGATTCTTGCCTTTTTCCCAAATTTCCCTTCTTTTAAAAATTTCCGCCCTTATGGAATCCAATCCTCTTTACATTCCGATCTTGTGAACTTCCGGCTTCAGACTTTTCCCCATAAAATGGAACCTTCCTCTTCTTGTTATCCCTTTCCTTCCTTGACTGTGTCCCATTATTCTCAATCAGAGCAGCTTTCTGTACTACTCCCGCATAGGTTTCAAGTTCAAACATAGCCACTCTATCTCTGATCCAAGGCTCCAATCCTTGCAGAAATTTCTTTGCTTTTTCCTCCTCAGTGCTGGTATACTTTGTCACAAACCTTGACAACTCAGTGAACTTCTTCTCATACTCCAGTACAGTCAAGTTCCTTTGCTTCAACTCCAAAAATTTAAGCTCCATCTGATTCTGCATGTACTTAGGGTAATACTTTTCCAGAAATAACTTCTTAAATCTCTCCCAAGAAACCTGCTGAGTTGCTTCCATAGCTTTTACTGATTCCCACCAATAGATGACTTCGCCCTTCAAGAAGTAAGTAGCATATGACGTCTTCTGATCGTCTCCTAACTGTACCAACTCAAAAGCCCTTTCCATTTCCTTAATCCATGTGTTAGCTATTACTGGATCAGTGGTATTATGAAATGCAGGTGGATTCACATTCTGAAATGCCTTGAAAGTGACAACTTGTCTAGGTGGTACTGGTGGTTCAGGTGGTTGGTGTGGTTCACGGTTATCTTGGTTTTCAATTCGTTGTTGAAGAGTTAGTTGTTGTTGAGCTATACATTGGTTTGTTGTTGCAAAGCTTCCAGTAATCGAAGAATATTTGGGTATGTGGTAGATGTGGTTGTTGGGTTCTTCTTTTTGGGAGGCATGATCCTGAAATAAGAGTTATGTCAAAACAGATATGATAAAATAATTTGAGGGTATCGCATGGCATTCTGGTTTACTTATGAGGTTAAGTTTCAAATTAAGCAGATATGGCGATGCATATAAAAGCGTAAAATAACAGTTGAGAGCAAATGGAACAATAGTTCATGATTATTGAAATTTAAAGGTCACAATATATCAGGATTAGGACAAAGTCTGATTCTAGGAACAACAGGCTTATTTAAAGGAAATAACGGAAACAACTGGGAATTCTACGGAGTCTAATAGTACAACAACATGAAAAGGTAAGTGGAAAGAACTAAGGCTCCACTCCATCTGAACGGGGCTTGGTAGTCTTTTCCTCTCGAAGCATCTTCACAATGCTCTGGAGCTCATCCGCCACCATCTGAATGACATACTGGCTGGTGCGGTCCCGGTGCGCTGGCATCTCCTCAAGCTTAGTGTTGACGTACTGAACCAAGGTCTCAAGTCTCGCAGTCATCTGCTCCTTGGGCTTCCCTTCATAGTTTTGGTTGTCTGGGTACAAGTTCTTCAGTCGGTCTATCAGTCGGTCGTACTTGCCCTGAAGCATGTCAAACTCGCGCCTCAACTCAGCATACATGGAGAAAGCAATAGTGTCGTCTGACCCAGAGGATGACGAGGAATGCGCCCTTTGCTGACAACCAATAAGAGGAGTATTAATTATTAATTTACTTAACCTACTCTCTCGCATATTATCTATAACCTATACATATACCCTATAACCTATTTCGGCTGTCCAGGGACTCTAAACCGTAGCTCTGATACCAAAACCTGTCACACCCCAACTTTACCAATAATTTAAATATAACTATTACAAAATTTTAAAAGAAGTAAACATAACCAAATCCAAGATCTTACAATTTAGGGTTTGGAACAGCCCAACACTACCATCTATTACACCTGATTTTAATATCGAGTCCTCACACAAACTACTATCTCTTATTCTACCTGAGCTCGAACATAAGCATCAGCATCACAGGTCTTACGGGCGGTCTGCTTGAATCTAATCATAACTGCTAGTTGTAATATCAGGGTAAAGCAAGGAGTGAGCCAAATGCTCAACAAGTGCTAAACAGTACGATACAAAACATAAATCGAGATATACATTAAAGAATGATAATGGGAAGACATAACCAATGATAACGAGAGATAAAACTTTGGGTAATGGCATTATTTTGCTTGTATCAAAATAATTTCAAAATCATATCTTAATCAAAATCATTTTATGACGCTACGGATTACAGCTGGTGATCAGCCGCGAAGTAATCCCGAACCTCGCTGGGTTCTAAAACACTAATGGGATCCTTAGGCAACTTTTAAGCCTAATATAAGTGTGGAAAGGACTCGCGTCTCAGTCCTAGATCCACTATTCAGAGAAAACATTTATCCCCCTTTGGACTGAATATCCACATTTTAATCATTTTCAAAAATCGATGCCTATTTATGACAAAATCTCTTTTGACCGTAAACATTTTTATCAAGGGATTATAGATCAACTCGAAACACGGGAAATATGGTACTAAATCTCAGGGCCATGATCCACTAAACTTTACTCTATTAGGGTACTGAAAGGTTTTCATATATCAAAACTTGGACAAGGAAATTTAGTGAGGCTATTGGATATTATGAAGGGGTAATGCCAAACTGGGCTTAAAGCAATGGTTTCTCTGATGGATTTTTATCGCAGCGGAGGCATGGTAAAATACTTTTACACATATAAAATCCAAATAAAAGCATATAAATCGTTATTAAAATATATGAATCGATTACTAACCTTTAATAGCGATCCAAAAGCAACGATCGGAGATCCTTAGCAGCTGCTCCTCAAACGTGAAGCACTCCACCGGTATCCACCAAGAAAACGACGTTAAGGAGGAGGAGGAGGAGGTGGAGAGAATTAGGTTTTTCTAAAAAATTTGGGTTTCGGGTTAGAATAAAAATAGGGTTTATAATAGTATATTTATAGGCAAAATTTTCAGCTGAAATTTTCCCATAAAATATTATTATTATTAACCCATTTATTATTCTCATTAATAATTAAAATACCTTTTAATTATTAATCCTTTTTTTAAACACTTTAGAAATAATTCTCTCTCTTGATTTAATTTCCAAAAATTAAATTCTTAATTAATAATATTAAGAACTTTTCTTAATTAATTTATAATCAATTAAATCTCATTTAATCAATTATTAAATTTGCCAATTAATTATTTATTTCATAAATAAATAATTATCAGCCATTATTAATTAGTTCCTCCACCATTAAATCATTCTCTTTTTATGGTGTGACCATGTAGGTTCAATATTAAGCCGGTAGTAGAAATAAATAATAATAAAACTATTTTATCATTATTTATATAAATTCTCTAATTTATTAAATATGATTAATTAATTAATCATATTTATTCTACATCGTGAGGGATACTTCTCAGCATATCGCGACTATCCGGATAATACGAATTCACTGCTTAGAATACCAAGAACCTATTCAGTGAATAGTTACCGTACAATAAACTCCTTCTACCCTACAATGTCCTGATTAAATATAAGGCATGGATCTCGTGTCAAGCCTATCTAATTTAATCACTTGCTTACCATTTACTATGCTTAGTTCTATGTAAATTAGAAACTCCTTTCTAATTTCATTCACTCTGGCCAGAGATTCCTGAACTAGCATAAGTGGATCATCCTTGAACATTCGCTTCCTTCACTGGAAGGGGTAGATCCTTTATTGATCATACACTATCTTCGTGTACAAATTCCTATACCCAGTAGAGCCCTAATAATTGTCCCTGGAGACTAAGAACTAAACCAAAGCATAGTTCAGTGTACACAAGATGACTATGATGACCTTAAGTTTAAGGATACTTGTACAACTATCACTATGTGAACAACTGCTGACACGTGAGTGAACTCCATCAGTTGTTCAGCTGTGCGAGTCATGTTCAGTGAACTTATTCTATAATAAGCACCTACATACTAGCTATAGTGTCACCACACAAATATCTATGAGAACAGACATCCTTCAAAATGAAGCAAGCATAGTATGTACCGATCTTTGCGGATTATTAATTACCAGTTAGTAATCCTATGACCAGGAACTATTTAAGTTTAGAGTTATCATTTTTTAGGTCTCACTATTATGATCTCATCATAATCCATAAAAGCTTTACTCTAAACTATGGTATATCTTATTTAAACACTTAAATAGATAGAGCCCGTAATAAAAACAAAACAAGTCTTTTATTAATATCAATGAAATCAAAACAGATTACATAAATAGTTATTCCTAAATCCTAATTCATGATTGGACTTAGGACATATTCCTTTCATTCTCGTCAAAGTGCAAGTGTTAGATCATCAAGAAGATAAGCATCATGAATACTAAGGGTGTTAAGGTATGAAGAAAAGATCTTTAACTCAGGATATATCAGAATTGTCAAGCTTTAGGATAAGAAAGAGGGGTATTAATCAATGAGGAACAACTTTGATAAATATCTGGCTTCAGGTATCAAGGTAAGGTTCTATAGGGGTTCAAGTATCAGGATGAGATATCAATACTTAGGAATCATTAGCATGGTAATCAAGAGGATCAACCAAGTGCTATAACAACTCCTTATTTTATCATGGCATTCAAATTACTTTAATATACTATCATGATAAGACTTTTGAACTACTTGCAATACGTACTCGAGGGTTCATGGCATTTCTATATGATTCAAAGATAAACATAAGATACGCTTGATTTAAATATATCAAAATGACTCAGGATAGTTGCATCAATATATATGAGCTATTTGCAGTGAATACGAAAGACAAGTTGAATCACTTGCCTTGAGGAAGGCTGGTCTGGTCTGACTGGTAGGAGCAACTGGAAGCTTCACTCGACCTTTATGGCAAGTTTACCCTCGTCTCGAGATCCTGCATAAATAATAATCCTCATTATAATATATTCTCACCAACTTAACCTATTTACAACCCGAATTTAAACACGGATGACACTTAGGCCTATATGCACTTAATTTATATTCACCTTAAAAATATAATTGAACACATAGCCACATATACTCACATATCATATTTTAATACCAAATAATACCACATACACCATAATGCAACACTAGGCTTGGATGATCTCGACTCACAACTTAAGTCACTTGTTCGCTAAACTAGACAAAGTCTTCAAATTTTGGCTTCCTAACTCAATGTGCCTTTACTAAACTATCCAAGATCTATTGACCCTCACTTGGGCCTTTTTCTCTACTGACCTTACACTATCTTACAACTATGGTGGTCAACCTAGATCTCACTCCTAAGTGTTCTAAAACTAGGTGATAAGTGAAAGTGCTCACTGGTGTAAATTTTAGAATGACATCTATGGTTTCTTGAGTGCATTAGACACCCTTAAACTATAAGTTTTCCTTCAAAACTTTCACACAAGACTCTCATGACCTTAGGGCATCTCCCAAACTTGATATGGCTCAAGGGCCTGGCTTGGGTCTTCTTGGGCCTAAGCTTAAAGTCCAAGGTTCCCCTGTTTTCCTGGGCAGAAAATGCCCTGGCTTGAATTAACTTGTGACACATGGTTCTAACTCATATCCTATGAAATATGGTTGGAAACACTTCTCTGATACTCCCTCTAAGAAGGCCCAACAGGGCCTAATGAGGGCCTACCCATGACATGGTCAAATCTCCCTATTTCTAAGTTGCAACAAAACTGTCCCCTGCTGGACAGATTTTGTTATTCTACTTGTGCACCTAACCAAACGACATGCAAACCTCCAACCAACTCCTAAAACCTTTTATATACTCCTAATACTAACTTCTGGTGGCTTGGGCCTCAAAGTGCACATCAATGACATGGTCAAAACTCACTCTAAACCTCAGGGTACTAAACTGATTTTCTGGAGAAACTAAGACTCTTCTTTCTCCAAGGTTTTTACTTGACAAACTCAACGACCAATAACCCAATACCCAAATCAAGACTTAAACATGGTGATCTACTGAATTAACTCCCTTACACTCAAAATAATCTTGGTGGAGATCATCCTTACCTAAGGTACAATCATGGCAAAAAAAAAGGAAATCACATTACACAATTTACAAGTCATCAAGTTTTTGAAACAACAAGTTATGTATTTTTATAATATATACACGAATTATTACCATACATCAAGGAGCACTAATCAATATTAACACCTTATTCCTACTGAAATTAAAGCTTACTAACAAAATATTTCCAAATGATCAAAATCTTCCAACATTCCAAGAGAAATTTACATGCATGCATGTCTTCGAGTTTTACCAATCAAAGCAACATGTTTTCTAAATATATTTTAACATGAAATTGACATGCAAGCCTAGAATAAGCTATATCTAGATGATAACTTAGCATGCAAAGGGTTTTATCAAGACTTCACTAAGATTTTCATGTTATCATCACAAAAACACACAAAGTGGAACATGACAACCAAAACACCATCCATTCGGCTCCTATCAAGTCATGGCCGAATGGATTAGGGTGAAAACAATAATTGCATGAGTGTAGCATACTCATGTCTAGCCATTCTCAAACCTTTGCTACTATAACTCATGGTGAAAGCCTTGAATTCAGAAGAATCAAGGATATTCACTTGAAGTTTTAACAAAACACCACCATGCAAGGTCAACACATAAGTTTTTCTACTCTAAACTCTTAAGATATAGAAGAACAACATGTAGGGAGTAGGATTACTTGATAATAGGATGATTGTTTGAGTGAGAAATGAAGAAAGAAGGGGATGGGGGCTCGGTTTTTGGGAATTGCCGAGAGGGGAGGGGGAAAAGCCGAGAGGGAGGGGGAGGAAGGAGATGAGAGTGAAGTGGTGGGGTGAAGTGATGTGGTGATCACTTCCTTGAGTTATTTTTATGTCTTGATTTGACTATATTGTGAGTGGGTTTGAGAAATGACAAGGGTATCCTTCTAGCTAGAATTAAGCTAACTTGCATGAAAGGTCGAGGAGGTAATTTGGCTACTAGTTCATTAGTTAGTGGGTTTGGAATTGTCCTCTTTGTCCTTGAAAAGAATGAAAGGGTGGTTTGCATGCAATGGCTTCCTTGTAATTTGCTAATTATGACAACTAAAATTTATAAAGATTTATTTTTATAAAATAAAATACAAGTTTAAAAATTATAAAATTTATACCATAAAATAACTTGGATTTTTAGAAATTTTATAAAACCACTTTTGAAATTTGTGAACAAAATGACTTTTAAAAAGAAATTTATTCAAGGTTTAAAATATTTCTTATAAATCAAAAATAAAATAAATAAATAAACTTTTGCTTTGAAAAATCATATACCACATAAAGCAAATTTAGGACGCAGAAATTTTCATTCACACAAGCATACAATAGTTGAATATATTGGCATTCGGCTTTAAAATTGCACCAAATTTACAAATAATATTACACGAAAATGTCGGTTTTAACATTCTTGTGCCATAGCCAACTTTCATCCTGACTTGCTTTACTGAGAAGACAAGTTACAGACTCTGCATTGGATGAGTTGAAATCAGCTAGGTACACATTTCCTTTTCTTACACCAGTAAGAACCACTTTGTTGCTTGTTTTATTAGTCACAACACAGGCTTCTGAATTGAAGGTAACTGAATTGCCTTTATCACAAAGTTGGCCAATACTCAACAGATTGTGTTTGAGACCATCCACTAAGGCAACCTTCTCAATGATGACATTATTCTTTGAAATCAAGCCATATCCCACAGTATAACCCTTGCTGTCATCTCCAAAAGTAATACTTGGGCCAGCTCTCTCCTTAAACTCTGTGAGCAGGGTAGAATCACCAGTCATGTGTCTTGAACAACCACTATTCAAGTACCAAAGATTCTTTCTGTTTCCCTGCACACATCAAAATCAAATCAAGTTAATTTTGGTACCCAAGTTTCCTTGGGTCCTGCCTTGTTAGCTTTCTTTTTCTGCTTCTTAGGTCTTATCTCATTTGACTTAGGAATTTCAGAATCATCCTTAGTCATTTGAGTTGGACCTTTGAAACTATTCATTGTAACCGAATTATCATGCATATTATGACTAACAGGAAATGGCATGCTTGATGTAAACATGTTATTCCAGTAAGGCATGCTAAATGGCATTTGTGGCATACTATATGCAGCATAATAAGGATTAGGTGCAAATGGCATATTAGCAAACTGTGCATTCATGTTCTGTGTAGGCATGGCATTAATAGGCATGGGAGGCATGACATTCATGTTAGGAAGTTGAGGCTGAACAGATATGGAAGTAGGCATGGCAGATTTGCAATTAACAGATAAATGATTTACACTACCACACTTGACACAGATTTTTCTAGGAGCATATTTATCAGGTGTGTAGTTATTGTGTTTGTTAATCCCTACTTTACCATTCCTATTGCTTTTCTTTTTAGTCTCTATTTTTACCTCAATTTTCTCAAGTCTATCACTTAACTGTTTGACAGTCATGTGACCAACATTAGCCTTTTTCCCTCTCTTAACTTGACTTGACTCTCCTGAAACAAAGTTCTTGGAAACAGACCCATATTTCTCATTCAGCTTAATTAGTTTGGCTTTACTAATGGGCTTGCTCACAGCCGACGGATGAGGATTTTCATCATTCGATGGATAACACTTTTTGTTATCTGACGGATGATCCTCATCATCCGTCGAGTCCACATCTGTTAGCAGTCCATCTACCAAATTAGGTTCTAGTTTCTCTTTGTTTTTTTTCCAGGCTTCATCACAGAAACACTCAATTCCTTGAACTTTAGTGATTTGAGCATGAACATCCCTGGATGTTTTCCATGCTTTAATCACTTCTTGTTCACGCTCGAGCTGCTTCTTCAAAATTTCTTCCTTCTTTAAGGACTCAGTTAATTCCTCCTTGGAAATTTTACACTCAATTCTTAGTTTCTCAAAATCAATGAACTGAGACTCAAGCACATTATTCCTCTCACTTAAAAATAAATTGTTTTCTTTGATTTTAGCATTTTCTTTAGTAAGAGACTTAAGTGTAACACGCAAGTGATATAGCTCTGTGGACATGTCATTTATAGCATCATTACACTCAGCTTTAGATAAATGTGCAAGGTTTGTAGTAATTACCTGATTGCTTGAGGAACTTGTCTCTGTCTCATCAGACTTGGCCATAAGGGCTAGATTGACAAAATTGACATCTTCATCTTCATCCAGACCATTTGCTGCCCAGTCATTTTCTTGTGTAATAAAAGCCCTTTCCTTCTGCTTGAGTAGATCAAAGTATTTTTGCTTATAATCCACAGACTCAAACTTTTTCTTACTGGAATCTGACTTTCTACACTCACTTGCAAAATGCCCTGCCAAGCCACATTTGAAACATTTGAATTTTGACTTATCCACCATGTTTCTATTTGGCTTGGATGCTCCAACGTTCTTTTTGAACTTGAGCTTGGCAAATCTCCTGGAAAGAAATGCTAGGTGCTCATCAATGTCCTCCATGTCATCTTGGCTCAATGAATCTTCATTTTCTGCTGCAAGTCCCTTACCCTTGTTTTCACAGACCTTTGAAGTTGATTCAACAGCTTCCATCTTCACTTCCTTCTCCTTTTCCAACTCAGCAACTAGTGCAATGGATCCTCCTTTCTTCTTTCCTCTCTCCATCCTTTCATCCTGCTCTATTTCAAGCTCATAGGTTTTCAGGATGCCATACAGTCTCTCCAAAAGTAAACTCCTTGTAATCTTGTGAGTTTCTTAATGAGACTGTCATTGGTTTCCATTTCTTTGAAAGAGATCTAAGGAATTTCAGATTGGAGTCTTTTGTCTGATAGACCCTTCCATGCAACTTGAGAGCATTTAGTAGTTTTTGAAATCTACTAAAAATGTCAGTGAGTGACTCACTTTCTTCATTGTGAAAATACTCATATTGCTGGATCAAGAGCTGCATCTTATTTTCTCTAACTTACTCAGTGCCATCACAGATTATTTGTATAGTATCCCAAACTTCCTTGGCAGTTTTACAGTTGATAATGTTGTCAAACATGTCTGCATCAACTCCATTAAACAGAATATTCATGGCCTTTTTATCCTTCCTGACTTGTTCAATATCAGGATCAGACCATTCATGCCTTGGCTTGGGGACTGATGGCTCGTTTCCTATTGCAGCTCTCATTGGAACATGAGGGCCTCTTTCTATGCAGTCCATATAGGCCTCATCTTGAGAAAGCATATGAAGATGCATCTTTACCTTCCAATGGTGGTAATTATCTTTATCCAGAAAAGGAATCTTGACTCCAACATCTTTCTTGTTCATCTTGCTGTATTATTTTGATCTTTAAACTCTTTGTAAGTTAAGAGCTTGCTCTGATACCAATTGTTAGTCCCTTAACAATGTAGCAAGAATTACAGAAGGGGGGTTGAATGGAATTCTTGAACCTTTTTCTTGAAATAAAAATGTTCAAACTCAAATATATATATAAGTGTATTGATTAGCACAATGCGGAATAAAAACTTAAGTGAATCAAAATACAAGTAATTAAAAATGAGAGTCTTTAAAAACTTTCTGGTGGATTTAAACAATTCCACCAGAGATATATATTATATCGAGAGAACTCTGTGTGCAAGAATGCTCACAGCTGCTTACAAATATGAACTGCTGAGAATACAGAGAAATGCTGATAATTCTGCTTACAAATGTTTCTCATATTGTTTCTCAGATCTTTTTTCTATTTGCTACGTCTTGGTTTATATATATCACCAAGATTACAAAGTAATAAGATAGGATAATAAAATAAAAACTATATAGTCTATCATAATGCTACTTCATTACTCTATTCCACCATCCTAGAATATCTTCATAGTAGCATGGAAATGGCAATGTTTCTTTGTTCTCGAAAACCCAGTTGAATAGGCTACCACATTCCATTTGCATCCACTTGACGCATGTGACTGTGTTGTCACTGTCAACAGATATTTGAATTCTTCATCCGTCGGGTTCAAGATCATCCGTCGGGTTGTCTATTTGATCATCCGTCAACTTCATTGTAGGTTATCCGTCGGGTAGCAAACTGGCACTTGACTTCATTTCATTTATGCAGGATTACAAGACATCATCTATGTACAATTAATCAACCTATTCTGCGTATCTAGTTAAAGTCAACATGACTTGAATACTACTTACAGAATCTATACAATGGTGAATGCAGAAATGTGCTACAGACTCATTATTACATAAGCTACTCACTCGATGGATAATAAATTATCATCCATCGGGACTATAATGAGTTATCCGTCGGGACTATAAATCTTATCCGTCGAGTGCTACATAATTTCACTAAGTAAAATCTACCAAGGTGTTTTGTTCATGAAATCATCAAGTACACAACATATGCACAACAAAAATCCACTCACCCTTTGGAATAATTTCAAGGATAGATTTGATCACCAGAAACTTGTTCACTTGCCATCTGCCCGATATGACTGGATTAATTTGAGGTTACAAGATTTCAAATCTGTAGCTAAATACAATTCTGCTCTTTTCAAGATAAGCTCAAAATTAATTTTATGTGGTAATGATTGAAAAGACCCTCTTAACCTTTCACCCCAACACTATGATCCTGGCTCAACAATATAGGGAGCGTAATTTTCAGAAATATGGTGAGCTGATATCTCCCCTTCTTGTGGCTGAGAAGAATAATGAGTTGCTACTGAAAAATCATCAGATACGTCCCACAGGCTCTGGCCAGTTACCTGAAGTACATAACACGTCATTCCTGAAGAATGAACGTGGGAAAGGGCATAGAGGAGGACGGGGTTATGGACGAAACCGTGGACGTGAAAATTTTTATGGTCGGTTTCACAATCAATATCATTCTGGCCACCTGAAGTGAAAACGTGATGGTTACAACTCTGGCCACCAGAAATGGCAACGTGAACTGCCAAATAAAAGAAAGGCACCCCAAGAAGGAGAGAACCGAGGTATATAGGTGCGGATCTGAGGGGCACTGGCAACATACTTGTCGCACACCCAAACATCTTGTTGATCTCTACGAGTCATCCAAAAGGAATAATGGAAAGAGGGTAGAAACCAATTTCGCTAATTATAATCTAGTTAATGAACCAGTCAATAAGGCCTCAAATGAAATAGACACTGGTACTAATCTTTATTATGGTTTAGATGACTAGACTTCATATGTATTGTCTTGCTTTACTTATTTTCTTTGTGTTTTACTTATGTACTCATTTTATGTACTTGTTTCATGTTGTTGTTCTATGTACTCGGTGTGTTTTTAATAAAGATATTTTTCGTTTATATATGTATAGAGATGGAAGATATATGCATTGTTGACTGCGCAACCACACACACTATTTTACAGTGTAAGAAATATTTCTCATAGTTGACTAAAACCAACTCACATGTCTGGACGGTATCGGGTACATCAAATATAATAGAAGGTTTTGGGAAAGCTAGTTTTCTTCTACCAAATAAGACACACATACACATACAAGAGGCTCTATACTCTAGCAAGTCAACTAGAAACCTACTAAGTTTTAAAGATATCCATCTTAACGGGTTTCACGTTGAAACTACTAATGAGAATGAAAAGAATACCTTTTCATCACCTCAAACACCGTTGACAATAAAAGGGTCCTAGAAAAATTCCACTCGGTTTCTTTAGAATTATATGTTATGAGTATACGAGTTCTTGAATCTCATAGTGTCAACATCCCCAAAGTCATAAACCCAAAACTACTTTCCCTTTGGCATGAAAGACTCGGTCATCCAGGAGTATCTATGATGCATCGTATCGTTGAAAATTCTGTGGGACATCCTCTTAAAACTCAAAAGATAATATCCCAAGATGAACTTCATTGTTCATCATGTTCCTTAGGAAAACTGATTGCCCGACCATCCCCAGTTAAGCTTCAAACCGAGTCCCCAAAATTCTTAGAAAGAATTCAAGGTGACATTTGTGGTCCTATTCATCCATCTTCTGGCCCATTTAGGTATTTATGGTTTTAATTGATGCGTCAACTCGATGGTCTCGTGTATGTCTACTTACAACCCGAAATACAGCCTTTGCCAAATTACTTGCCCAAATAATTAAACTCCGAGCTCAATTTCCTGGCCATCCCATTAAATCAATCCGACTAGATAATGCTGCTGAATTTACATCTGCAACTTTTAATGAATATTGTATGTCAGTAGGAATCTCAGTCAAACACCCGGTGGCTCACGTACATACACAAAATGGTTTAGCAGAATCCTTAATTAAAAGACTTCAACTTAGTGTCCGTCACTTACTCCTAAGGGCAAAGTTACCTATATCTGTTTGGGGTCATGCAATACTTCATACGGAAAATATAATTAGAATAAGGCCTTCTTCTTACCATGAACAATCCCCTCAAGAATTAGTTCTTGGTCAAGTACCTAATATATCTCATTTAAAAGTATTTGGTTGTGCTGTGTATGTTCCTATATCACCACCACAAAGAAATAAAATGGGACCTCAAAGAAGAATTGGTATATATGTTGGTTTTGATTCTCCATCTATTATAAGATATCTGGAACCATTAACTGGTGATGTTTTTACTGCTCGCTATGCTGATTGTCATTTTGATGAATCCATGTTCCCTAAATTAGGGGGAGATAATGATTTGCATAAATTAAATTCCAAAATATCATGGAATACAACAGGATTAAATTCTATTGATTCACGTACTAATCAATGTGAATCTGAAGTTCAAAGAATTATTCATATGCAAAATATTGCTAATCAAATACCGGATGCCTTTAGTGACTTTAGACATATTATAAGGTCACATATACATGTTGTTAATGATCCGACACGAGTTGAAATCCCTACTAAGAAATCAATTCCTTAAGAATTGATTGGTAAATCAAAGCCACACCAGAAGCGTGGTAGACCTCTTGGTGTAAAAGATATTGTACCACGAAATTGGAAATTAATTGGAATTGCCCCAGAAGTGGCAAAAGTTTCAAAAAATACCCCAGAAGTGGTATTTCCTCCTGAAGAGGTTCAAGCCCCTGAAGTGGTTGTAACAAAACTCCCAGACATGGGATTGCCTCCAGAAGAAAATGTTGCCCCAGAAGTGGCAAATTCTTCCACAGAAGCAAAGGTACCTGAAAATTATGAGATCTCAATGAATTATGTCCATAACGCGAAATTACTGGATCGTGGGAGTATTGAGGTTGATGGTGTATATGCTTTTTCTATGGCATCTGATATTATTATGAACTCTGATCCTGAACCACAAAGTGTGGAAGAGTGTCAACACCGAGATGATTGGCCAAAATGGAAAATTACGATTTAAGAAGAATTACAATCCTTGCGCAAGAGAAATATATTTGGACCTACAGTCCAAACACCAGCTGGTGTAGTCCCTGTCAAGAATAGATGGGTATTTGTATGAAAACAAAATGAGAGAAATGAAATTGTGAGATATAAGGCCCGGCTACTAGCCCAGAGATTCTCTCAAAGACCTGGTTTTGATTACTAGGAAACATACTCTCCTGTGATGGATGGAGTTACTTTTCGTTTTCTAATGGGTATGGCTTGTATGGAAAAACTGGAAACACGTTTGATGGACGTTATGACAGTATACCTATATGGATCACTTGATAGTGATATTTATATGAAAATTCCTAAAGGGTTAAATATTGAGGACACTAAGCCTCAACATTTCTATTCTATTAAATTACAATGATCATTGTATGGTTTGAAATAATCTGGTCATATGTGGTACAACAAGCTTAATGAATACTTATTGAATGATGGATATATTATTAATCAAGTGTGTCCTTGCATTTTTATTAAAGGATCATCAACTGGTTTTGTTATTATTGCTGTATATGTGGATGATTTGAATATTATCGGTACTACTGAAGATATTATTAATGCTGCTAACTATTTGAAAAATGATTTTGAAATGAAAGATCTTGGAAGGACAAAATTTGTTTAGGTATACAGGTGGAGCACTTATCTTCAGGTATATTTGTTCATCTATCGAACTACACTGATAAGATTCTTGATCGGTTCTACATGGACAAAGCTCATCCACTAACCACACCAGTGGTTGTTCGATCACTCGAGGTTGAAAAGGATCTTTTCCATCCTAGAAAACAAGATGAAGAGACTCTTGGACCTGAAGTTCGATATCTCAGTGCAATTGGCGCTCTCATGTATCTTGCAAACAACACACGGCCTGATATTGCATTTGCAGTGAACCTGTTGGCAAGATTTAGTTCTGACCCTACTAAAAGGCATTAGGATGGAATAGAACATATATTCAAATATCTTCGAGGGACAATCGATCTTGGACTATTCTTCCCAAACAATTCAAGATCACGGCTAGTTGGATATGCAGATGCTGGATACATGTCAGATCCTCATTTTGGGCGATCACAAACAGGTTACCTATTTATATATTGTGATACTTTTATCTCTTGGAAGTCTATAAAATAGACTATGGCTGCAACTTCATCAAACCACGTAGAGTTACTAGCAATTCATGAAGCAAGCAGAGAATGTATTTGGCTAAGGTTGGTCATTCAACATATTCGAGAATCATGTGGATTATCAAGTATTTCAGACAATCCTACAGTTTTATTCGAGGATAACTCGGCCTGCATCAAACAACTTAAGGAAGGATATATTAAAGGGGATCGAACAAAACACATATTGCAAAAATTCTTCTACACTCATGAACTTCAAGAAAATGGTGATATTGATGTTCAATAAGTTCGCTCATGCGATAATCTGGCGGATATACTTACAAAGTCACTACCTACATCAACATTTGAGAAGCTGAGAAATAATATGGGTATGCGGAGGTTAAAAAGTTTGCTACATCAAAATGTCAAAATGTGAGACATTTTATTCAGGGGGAGGCTGTACTCTTTTTCCTTCGTCAAGGTTTTTATCCCACTGGGTTTTTCCTTGCAAGGTTTTAACGAGTCAGTCAATCTTTGCAATAACTCGCATTTGACAATCAAGGGGGAGTGGTAAAATATTTGAATAAAAAATAAAGTGATTGTCAAAGCGTATCGAGGAAGTCTCTCAAATCTTACCGAGGAAGACTTGTAAAGCTTATCGAGGAAGACTTGTAAATCTTATCGAGGAAGACTTGTAAAGCTTATTGAGGAAGTTTTGTAATACTTAATGAAGAAGATTTGAATAGCTTACTTAGTAAGCCTTGTAAACTAACTACTATAAATAGCTCATTTAGCTAATGAAATGAAAAACGACTTTCTCTCCATCTTCTATTCTCCTATACTTCCTCTACATTAAACATAACTAATATTTTCAGTCAAGGTTTATAACAAAGGTTTATAACAATAAATTAATATTTAAATTATTTCCCTAATTAAATAATTAATTATCAACTAAAATTAATTAATTAAATAATTAGATTTATTTTTGAATTAAAAATAATTTTCAGAAATAAAAATAATAAATTTTGGAATTAAAATAATTAAAACTATTTTTCTGAAAATAAATTAAATAGAAATATGATTTCTGAACATAATTAAAACAGAAATCCATTTTTTGTAAATTTTTAAAATTAAAATAAGGAATTTATAAATTTTTGTAACTACAGGGATTAAATGGTAATTTGCCACCGTCTTCATCCCCACACGGCAGCTCCAGTGGTGGTGGCCATTAACGCTGCCTCTGAGCTCGTCGGAAACCTTCATACACTCCCAGAATGACTCCAAAAGGTGTAGATCACAGGTTTATGACCTCCACAATCGATTTCAACAATATATTTCTGCAAATAATCACCGGATTGTCCGGATTTTTAGTCGAGAATTCAAGAACTCCGCCGGCCTTTCTTTTTCTGGCCAGGTCGTTCCAGTTATCGTTTGTTCATTACGTATATACCATTCAAATTGTATTTGGACGATCTACAAGATGGTACAATCAATTGTAACTGATAACCCCTAACAAAGAAACACTCAAATTCAATTGAAAATATCCAAATCAATAATAAACCCTAATTTCTAATTTCGAGAATCAAACACAATTTTCTACATGTTATTGAACTCAAGTTCATCATATAATATACCAAAATGACCAGGATAAAATTAGCTATAAGATCCAAGCATCAAATCATATTAACACCATCAAAATCAAAATTTCATAAATTAGTCTTTAATTAATTCGAATTAAAATAAATAAATAGGAAAATAACCTTGATTTCTGCACTAAAATGGATAGTTGATTCTGATAGAACTTTTCAAGAGCTTCATTTCGGTATATGGCACGCTTGATTCCGAGTTCGATAACGCTTCATTTTAAGTTCGATTCTCAAGAGCGCGATGATTTTACGGGTTTTTCTCTGTAATATATCGGTTTCTACTATTCGATTATGATAACACGAATAAACGAAAATAAGAAAAAGGCTATTTATATTTATAGAATATTAATACCACGTTGGATCGTATAGGATCGAAAAATAAGTTACTTAGCCGTAAGTAACTGCAAAAATGATCCGATTTGATACCCGTATTGGATAATTACCAAAACCGGACTTCTTATAAAACACTTTATACGAAAATAATGTAATAATATTCCTTCTTTCGATAATACTGGTTTTATTGATCTATAAAAATAATTATCGTATCGAAAATGTCCGAAATAATCAGATTAGGTTAGAAGGAAGTTTTCCGAAGAGTTTCGGGTTGTAAAAACGCAAAAACGCCCGGTTTTATAAAATAGTTTTGTAATTATACAAAAAATAATAATTAAATCCGTAAATCATTATTAAATCATATAGTAACCTAAAAATTACTAGAAAGATATCAAAATTATCTATATTTTATTCTAGACATATTAAAATTAACATATTCACATTTCATCATATATAAACATCTAAATATCAATATCAATCATCAGATAATTTATCAAAATTCACATAATAATCACATAATAATTATTTATTGATAAAAATAATTACACATTATATCCTGGATATTACATCCTTCCCCCTTAAAAAGATTATGTCCTCAGAATCACACTAAGGATCAGATAATGATACATTCAAGTATCTCACTTCCATTTTCTCAGGTTGATCCCTCAACCTTACAACTTTTCATAAACTTTAACTCACAACATCAATCATTACTCAACAGCCGCTTGCTAACATCATATTCTATTAGTTGCTCATATAACTCAACTCAAGTCTCCATTTTATATGTAATGGAGCGAAATTACTCTTCCTGAGTATAGACATATAAACACCTTATGAACCTACTAAACATGTGGCGGTAAAGCCAACTCACTTACAATTATCCTACCAATTTTATTGTCTCAAAAGGACCAGCGTAATGCATATTAATTATCTTTTTTTTTAATTCTAGTAATTCGTGCTCATGAACGTTTCCAATAGTTACTAGTTGTTGAACCTCATTCCCACATGTTTCTTTGTTTAATTAACCTAGTTTGTAATCGCTTCCAATCGCATTCGAGGCTCTTTAATCATTCCCTTAATCTTCTTGTCCATCTGCGAAAATCATGGCGTATTCGATTTCTAATGTTCTCGAAATTAATCCAGAATTAAAAATTAACGAGAAAATCTCGACTGGATATGATTGACACACAAACTTATCATCATACCTTAATTTCCTTGAATCACAATCAAGTATATTTTGCAAGCAAAAATAGCTTACTATTTAGAAGAAAATATACTAACCTGGAGGTATCACCCGCATATTCTAACCCATATTATCATTTATTTTGGGTTCTAGGGGTTCTCATACAAAACTGACTGCAATGCTCTTCCTTGATATCTAGTCACATATAACGTTTATTCTTTCTTTATACTATATATCAGAAAGTCTTCTTTGACATCTATGTCTTTTATCATATTCCCGGAGTAATTTGAATCCCTTGAGTTATTGATGTTGAGCCAAATTCCTATCTTTTAGTTTTTCCTTACTTAATGTTCGTTCATCTAGGAGTGGTAAATACTATTCTGGTTCGACATAATTCATCATATTCTAAATATTTATGTCCAATCTCCAATCAAATAGTATTGATAATTTACAATCAATTCCTGGATCTGATGACGTACCACCATTTCTTCAAGCAGCAACTAACCCACTTATTGAATAAAATATTTATTAATAAAAGAGAATGACTAGGTTTGGGATAACATATCAATAATGATTCAATTAATGCTTTCTCCCATTTCCTCTTCATGACTGCTCATTATATATTTTCTTTTAGCCCTCGGTACTTAATCGTATTCCTGGGATGCATTCCATATCTCAATTTACAAATGTTTCATCAATTCTTCACTTTACTCCTATTCCACATAATACCCATATTTTACCTATATCATGGCATCTTATAATGTTTCTTTATCATCCTTTTGATTCCACTTTCTTTCCTATTTAAGTTATTCATTCTCATAGTTCATTATTTCTTCTTAACATAAGTGAGACTTCCAATAGTATTGTTCGGTTTTTCATCAAATAAACCATTCTTGTGGCTAACTCTGGATCGAAATCTTTCAATTCATATATGTTACTATCATTATTATTTCTACCATACGTCGGATACTTGTATTCGTGAGTTTTCCGGTATTTTGGAGTAATTCTCATTACATCGTCGTTCTATGTTGGTATACCTTCAAGTCCTTTAATAAAACCTTGTTGCAGATGATAAAATCTCTTTGATTGTCTAACAAAATCCATATTGGTTTAGTTACTAATATATTCTTTATTTCACCTCCCTTTTTTCCTTTCCTTCCTTCCTTCCTTCTCTTTGCTCTATCTTGAATCTTTATTTCCTGAAAACATTCTTCTCACTTGTCTATACAAATAACTTTTTATTTCTCTTATCTATTACAAAGGGCATATTCCTCTAAGTAAAGCCTCACACACTTGCAGCAATTTCTGCATTCTACTGGTGTCCTTACTTTCCCCAAATTCCTCATTGCTTTGATTTTGAATTTGAAAATCACATCAAAATTTGAATTAATCTAATTGGAATCGATTTCCATCTAACTGACAATTAATTGGTATAATTAACCAATTAACTCACTAAATTTATCAATTGCACCAAGTGATGACTAGCTAAATGAAATCAAAGATCAATTATATATAGTCAGATTAGTTGTAACAACCTCTTTCAAGAACCGAGATCACAATTATTTGGAGTATCAACAGGAATAACGTTAACACATGAAAGTATACTTTCTATCTTTAAAAGTAGTGTATTTTCTGAAAATTTGGGCATCATCTCCTTTATATTATTGACTACTAGTCGGACTCAAGTCGACACCAACAATCAACCCACAAGTATACCAATCAACTGCCACCTTCTAAACTCACCATTTCACCACCATATATAATACTAACCAGTACAACCCATATTTTTAGTTCAACTTAAGATTATAGCAAACAATTCTTATTATACCATACCTTTTCTCATTTCTTCTGATTATAACAGAATATCATTAATGAATATAATTACAAATTATTCTAGAATTCTTCTAGTTTATGTTTCAATTCAATTTCTCTAATTAACAATTCATCTATCCTTAACAATATACACTTGTTCTTATTAGTTAACTTGTTCAACTTCTGATAACCAACACATGGTCTCAACCAACACTATCATAATATTGTGAAAGAATTCAATTGGTTTTAAAACATTACTTCTTAAACGATTTCGCAGTTGAATCACCATATCTTCATCTCCACTTATGTCTTTCCATACTAAACCTTCTTCACTGGCTCAGTTATGAGCATCAAATTTACCATAACTCACTGGAGTGGGAAAGCCCAAATATTCCTTAAAGAACACACTCGAATTTTATTCATAACTAGAATTTCTTTGATCTTGAACCTTCATGACAAGTATCTCCCATATGATTGAGGTATGCTTCACCTTCACAATGTATTAATCGATTGTATGGTTATTATTAAGAATTTCTTCATTCACTTCTGTTGTCCAATCTATCATTTGCCATATCCGGTAAACGCAACTTTACTTTCTTATTTCTATGGTTAATTTACCTCATACGGTTCGCTAACTACTCCAATTCACGCTAAAATCTCAGACTTGAAATGTATCATGTATATAGATTTCTGCCTCTGATTTGATGTCCTCATAATAACCACGTTATTGGCATAATGATTCTTCTTTGCACGTAAATGTCCACCATTTATTGTCTTGCAATCATCCGTACTCAACATGTAACTCCATCTGCTACACGGGATCATTTCACTTCTTTTAAAACACTCAAAGAATAGACCTTACACAAGAAGGGAATTTGTGTATATGATTCTGACTGGAAACCTTTTGTAAAGAATAACAGTGCAGGGAAACAATCAGAAGGATCCATAAATCAATAAATCATAATTGAAGAAGAAAGAATGAATAATGATTTAGATATGAGTGAGACAACCATATTTGTACTCAAGATGGCCAGTCTTTCATACTATATGGCATACATCACATGATTAGGTGGCGTCCCATCAGACTCTTCGTCATTTCGACAAAGCGTCACACCATAACACTGCCTGTCTCAATCAAAAAGCAATATTTTAAAGGAAGAATGATTTGAAAAGGATTCAAAAAATTTCTTTTCCTTATCAGCTCATAGAACTTATAATGAAAAAGGTTTATACTTTATTCGGGAATCAGAAGATTATACACTATAATATTGTAGAAAATAATAATATCATTGGTCTCCATTCACATTTCACTTATGTACATTTTCAGCACTTGTTCGATCAATAGATCCCATTCCGAGTCATACATTAACTTCATAAAGTTCTCTGAAATGCCTTCTTAAATCGATCATTAGAATAAATTCCTATTTATTAGGTCTTGCATCTTTAGCGTCGTGCTTCCATGTTCAATATTTTTATAATTCGACCCTATTTGCACCCTTACGAGATTTACAATCATAACTTTAAATTTCGCTTATGCTACTAATCATCCAACATATCGACCCTTTTGCTAAAAATATTCTTCCTTTAGAAAAGTCCGGAAATTTTCTCAATCTTCTTTGATCGTACTCGGGCTTCTTTTCAATCACGAACTCTTTAAACTCTAATCATCTCAGAAATTAAATAGTGTTTTCGCACGCTGAGTCTATTATTAACATTATCAAACAAAACTTGCATTGCTCTATTGAGAATAATCGAAACTTCTTTGTAATAGCGGGTCTACTTGACCTTTTGAATTAACAATACTAATTCTAGAACAAGTATTCTTCTGGATAATCTGAATCTTATAACAAACAAGAAAATCCAGTAGTAATTTGACAACCAAGTTTTAAAAGTTGTTTTGTTTCAAGGTCTTTTAGAAAAAATTTGTTAAGAAAATCTCTTTTGAAAACTGGTTTAAAATTTTGAAAATCATACACCTGGTCGTCATTACTATATGAGTTGGTTGTTATCCTTCTCAACTACTACAAAATATCAAAATAGGGAAACAATCAGATAAGAGCCCATTCATTTCCATATATCCTCTACCCCTATTGGGTCCATTTTGTCTTTATTAGTCGATGAAAACTTCAGTCACTCTTGCATATTATCTCATTCATAACTTCACTTCAAGGCTTCTATCCTAGTAATACTCCCATCATCATTTTTGCGATTGCTAAGTACATCAGGTCTATCAAATAGCCAACAAATCTATTCTATAAAACAAAGTCTGCTAATATCACATCGCATCGCTACTATACATGCCACGTTTGTTATAATATCATCATCTGATTCCTAGAAAGCTCTGGGTCTCTAATCTTTTCAAACTCCTTTAAAACCCATCTAGCTCACTCCACAAGATAATCATGGGTGGCCTACTTACTAGTGGCTCCATATAACCTGGCAGCAGCTATCCTCTGGAACACACGTATCCTCACTCTAGGTTCCTTCTCACCTTTCTTAATATCTCGTGTATTCATCATATATTGTAACTCTCGTATCCATCCCCATAGGTGTTGTTGCACCATAAGAAGGGTCTTAAACTAATGGTATTGAACAAGGTGTAGGGTAAACTAAAAAGATGCACTCATAGCTAAATGTCCGGTAGAACTAGAATTAGCATGTGGGGATCCTCGAATACGTAGTCTCACATCAGGGGATGGAATAATAGCTTGAAGAGGTGCAACCGTCACAACATGAGGTAATATGGCTAATACTGGTGGAAGAGCAGGGCCTAGATCAGATGATGGTCCTCCGAATGAAGGCTCCGAATGATCAGATGATATTGGAATAAAAGAATCTTTCATCGCTGCTATCTGAAAATCGTATCACTAGATAAGAATCTCGAATCCCAACACAATTTATACCAAAAACTATTATATAGTCGCACTCAAAATCTCGACGTCCTATCTTTCTCTTTCTTAATCATAATCCTAACCTTCTATCCATTCCCGACAATCTAGGCTTGTTTCAGTGACTTCTAACCTGTAGCTCTGATCCCAAAACCTGTGACGCCCTCCAAACCCGGGCCAGAAGTTTGGGGTTCACAACACACACACACCCAATATATAAACCTGTTTATGAAAGTAATATATGTAAAGACCCTACTTACCATAACCATGGATTGCAATAGGTTAAAGTATGAAAACAAGCCACCATCTTAACTTTTATTACATTATACCAAATCTCAACTAGTTCAACTTATAACTGAAAGTGAAAGCATTCTTACAAGCTTACATAAGTTAAAACTAAACATAAAGTTCTTGCTATCTCGATCCAACTTAACCTGGAATCCTAGCTCGAACACTGGACTGGGAATCCTTGTTACCAACCATTTCCTTTTTAACTGTAGAATGATATAAATAGATTTGCAAGAGTGAGCTAACTAGCTCGGCAAGTCATAATAGCAATAACTGAGCTTAAACAATGATCAACTGAAATGATTCAGAAGAATCAAGTTTCTGGATAAGTAGTGATTAGAATTGGATATTCACTTTTCATTTTTTTTAAACCAAGGTTAGGCTATTGATCAGTCACGTACTAACCCCGAGCAGGGCACACAACTCTGCTCTCTATACTGGATCCAAGGCACGCATTGGCCTAATATGACCATGAATCTGGTCTACGACGAATCTGGTCCATATTTATAAAACCATCCAATTCTAAAATGATTCAATAAAACAGAATCATATTTAACATTGATAAAACATTTACCTCGGAGTATAAGATATTTCATAAGTATCACCAGGGTATATCAAGGTATATATATGAAGAACGGCTTCAAGTCTGTTGAGGAATTAGGTATCTGATGAACAATGGTTCAATGATAAAACAGGGTACAAATCTTTAATGTCATAGGTTATTACATGGTGTATAAGTTTCTGTATGCTCAAGTAATTCTATTTCAGTATTTAGTTTACGGTGTGTATGTATTTGTGGAGTAGTATTGTATTTGTATGGTTTAATATCTGGGAAATAAACCGTTGTTGGTTTACAAGAAATAAAACTTATAGCTCAAGTTCAATGATATGATAAGTGTTCAAGGTTGAATAGTTTAAAGATGATGGTCCTCCCACTGAAGGCTCTGAATAATTAGATGATATCAGAATAAAAGAATCTTCCATCGCTGCTATCTGAAAATCGTATCACTAGATAAGAATCTCGAATCCCAACACAATTTATACCAAAACCTATTTTATAGTCGCACTCAAAATCTCGACATCCTATATTTCTCTTTCTTAATCCTAATCCTAACCTTCTATCCATTTCCGACAATCGAGGCTTGTTTCAGTGACATATAACATGTAGCTCTGATACCAAAACCTGTGACGCCCTCCAAACCCGGGCCAGAAGTTTGGGGTTCACAACACACACACACACCCAATATATAAACCTGTTTATGAAAGTAATATATGTAAAGACCCTACTTACCATAAACATGGATTGCAATAGGTTAAAGTATAAAAACAAGCCACCATCTTAACTTTTATTACATCGTACCAAATCCCAACTAGTTCAACTTACAACTGAAAGTGAAAGCATTCTTACAAGCTTACATGACTCAAAACTAAACATAAAGCTCCTGCTATCTCGATCCAACTTAACCTAGAATCCTAGCTCGCACACTGGACTAGAAATCCTTGTTACCAACCATTTCCTTTTTAACTGTAGAATGACATAAATAGATTTGCAAGAGTGAGCCAACTAGCTCGGCAAGTCATAATAGCAATAACTGAGGTTAAACAATGATCAATTGAAATGATTCAGAAGAGTCAAGTTTTCGGATAAGCAGTGATTAGAATTAAATATTCACTTTTCATTTTTTAAAAACCAAGGTTAGGCAATTGATCAGTCACGTACTAACCCCGAGCAGGGCACACAACTCCGCTCTCTATACTGGATCCAAGGCACGCATTGGCCTAATATGACCACAAATCTGGTCTAACGACGAATCTAGTCCATATTTATAAAACCATCCAATTCTAAAATGATTCAATAAAACAGAATCATATTTAACATTGATAAAACATTTATCTCAGAGCATAAGATATTTCATAAGTATCACCAGGGTATATCAAGGTATATATATGAAGAACGGCTTCAAGTCTGTTGAGGAATCAGGTATCTGATGAACAATGGTTCAATGATAAAACAGGGTACAAATCTTTAATGTCATAGGTTATTACAGGGTATATAAGTTTCTGTATGCTCAAGTAATTCTATTTCAGTATTTGGTTTATGGTGTCTATATATTTATGGAGTAGTATTGTATTTGTATGGTTTAATATCTGGGAAATAAAATGTTGGTGGTTTACAAGAAATAAAGCTTATAGCTCAAGTTCAATGATATGATCAATGTTCAAGGTTGAATAGTTTAAAGATGATGGTCCTCCGACTGAAGGCTCCGAATGATCAGATGATATCGGAATAAAAGAATCATCCATCGCTGCTATCTGAAAATCATATCACTAGATAAGAATCTCGAATCCCAACACAATTTATACCAAAACCTATTATATAGTCGCACTCAAAATCTCGACGTCCTATCTTTCTCTTTCTTAATCCTAATCCTAACCTTTTATCCATTCTAGATAATCTAGGCTTGTTTCAGTGACTTACAACCTATAGCTCTGATACCAAAACCTGTGAAGCCCTCCAAACCCGGGCCAGAAGTTTGGGGTTCACAACACACACACCCAATTTATAAACCTGTTTATGAAAGTAATATATGTAAAGACCCTACTTACCATAACCATGGATTGCAATAGGTTAAAGTATGAAAACAAGCCACCATCTTAACTTTTATTACATCGTACCAAATCCCAACTAGTTCAACTTACAACTGAAAGTGAAAGCATTCTTACAAGCTTATATGACTCAAAACTAAACATAAAGTTCCTGCTATCTCGATCCAACTAAACCTGGAATCCTAGCTCGCACACGGGACTGGGAATCCTTGTTACCAACCATTTCCTTTTTAACTGTAGAATGACATAAATAGATTTGCAAGAGTAAGCTAACTAGCTCGACAAGTTATAATAGCAATAACTGAGGTTAAACAATGATCAATTGAAATGATTCAGAAGAATCAAGTTTCTGGATAAGCAGTGATTAGAATTGGATATTTACTTTTCATTTTTTAAAAACCAAGGTTAGGCTACTGATTAGTCACGTACTAACCCCGAGCAGGGCACACAACTCTGCTCTCTATACTGGATCCAAGGCACGCATTGGCCTAATATGACCACGAATCTGGTCTAACGACGAATCTGGTCCATATTTATAAAACCATCCAATTTTAAAACGATTTAATAAAAAAATCATATTTAACATTGATAAAACATTTATCTCGGAGCATAAGATATTTCAAAAGTATCACCAGGGTATATCAAGGTATATATATGAAGAACGGCTTCAAGTCTGTTGAGGAATGAGGTATCTGATGAACAATGGTTTAATGATAAAACAAGGTACAAATCTTTAATGTCATTGGGTATTACAGGGTATATAAGTTTCTGTATGCTCAAGTAGTTCTGTTTCAGTATTTGGTTTATGGTGTGTATGTATTTATGGAGTAGTATTGTATTTATATGGTTTAATATCTGGGAAATAAATCGTTGGTGGTTTACAAGAAATAAAGCTTATAGCTCAAGTTCAATGATATGATCAGGGTTTAAGGTTGAATAGTTTAAAGCGCTTGCAATATAAAATAGGACTTATTTAGAATACTAGCAACATGTTATGAGAAAGTTCAGAAATATTTGCAATTTATCTCAAGAAAGGTTCAGAAGTACTGGCCTTATCATAGATGATTTCCCACTTTACTTGTACTCATATAACACTTCTACTCATCAATCACTTTGCTTCTTTTTTATGCCTTGCTTCTATTCATCGATCACTTGCTTTCTGGTTCTACACTTCAGTTCTATTTACTGATCATTGGCTTTCTTTTTCTATGCCTCTCTTACTCTACTAGGCATCATAAGTATCTATCAATATTCAATCTCATATTATTCTAATCATCACATAGACGTCATAAGCTTTTATCCACCTTTCGTTCTACCAAATTCCGACTTACTGTAATAACCCCAAAAAATTTGGACTTTTTTTGAAACCCTTATGAATTGTGATTTTGCTGATTATGCTGATTAAGAAAAACTTTTCATGTCACACTATGCAGGGGTTCTTCTATTGATATTCTGAGATCTTATTAGTACTCTATATGCTATATAAGTGTATGTAAAGATCGCCAGAATCCAAATTCGAACACTTTGATTTTTCTTGAAAATCCACCATATACCGAAAGAATTGAGTATAAGGTAACATGATTAAAAGGATTTAAATTCAAGTATTATAAGAGAGGATCATAAAAGTAATATAAAATATTGAGAAAGGTTTTGGGGAACCCAAGTAATAAGATCCCGGATATGATCCCTCAAACGATAAACGAGTCGTAAAATAATTAAACGACAAGTAATTCAAGAGAGATTAGTGCAAGGATTAAGGATGATGATCAAGCAATTAACCAAGGATTAGCATAAAAGATGCTTCCACCACCAAGTAATGGCAAGTGGCAAATGATGAAGTCACCAAGGTGATGTCATGCACACTCCACTCATTTTAATCATCCAATTAACCACCCAAATATCTCATTCAACTTCCATTTTCCACCACAAACACAATTAACAAAGAAAAACCCCTCCCAAGAACATTGCTCTCGGCTTTCTTCATCCCAAGGAAGAAAATTTTCAAGAATTCAAGCTTCACTTCATAAACAAATCCAAGGTAAATCCCTTAGCTTCTTGATGATTAGATAAGCATATCCTAGGAGTTTAAGCTTCCAATTCTTCATGAATCTCTTCCAATAAATCAAGGAAGAAGATGATGAATAGTTTTTTCAAGTTACTAACTTTGTTTTCCTTGTTTTTCCTTTAAGATCCAAGCATTCCTAAGCTATCCCAAGGTTTTTTAAGGCTTCCTAGCTACTCTAATCACTCCAAGAAGGTATAAAACTTCAAACCCTAACTTTACTTTGAGTATTAGGAATGGTTTTGATTGTTATAGTAAATGAGAAGCATTATGCTTCTGTGTATAAAGTTTGGATTGGATTTGTAGTGATTTGGATGTTGGAACCTTGTTTATAGTTAATAAAACTTAAGTATAGTAAGTAGTTCATGTTTGGGGTTGAATGAATTGGAAAATCTTTAGTTTTGGGACTGATGTAGTAAGTTTTGGATGAGGGTTGGTTGTATTGGTCGTTGTGAGTTGAATTGTGGTTGTTAGGAGTGGTTTAAAACTTAGTAATCGCGTAAATATAGCCGTCGTAATTCCCATTTTCATACAACTGCTTGTTCTTAGTGTTCTGGACAGAGAGTTAACTATTGAATCTTTGAATTTGCCATGTCTATCTAGATTGTGTCGTAAGCTTCGTTTTGATATGCGGTTCTCTTGAATCCAATGTACGGTTTAGGAGAAACGACCATTTTAAGTAACAGCGTTTCGCGAACGAACCATTTCCCCTCGCCTTACTTTGAAACCTTGGTTAAGGTCCTTAAATGACTATTTGGAGTAAGAAACAATTATGTAAGGTTAAAGGGTCAGTTGGTAGAGTATTCTCGAAAGCGTCGCCTTAAAATTCGTAACAGTTAATTTATTAAAAATGGTGGAGCCGAGGGTACCCGGGCGACTTATGTGAATCATTTAGCGCAAAATCGAATGTTAGGGTCTAATTGGTTAAAGACTAGTTTCTTAAGCGACCATCGTTTAATTTCAACTTATATGTTGTTTATAAGTTACCAGACTCACCCCAGGCCTTTTACCATCCCCAGTCGCTCAGACAAGTTTTCTACCCGTATACTGTTGTTGCGATGTAAATATATTTATGTATTATCTTGAGATAAGTGCATGGTTGTTATTAGCAAGTATTGCGATATATTGGAGCATGTGCATATGATATGTATATATATATATATATGCAAGCCTGTTTCATAATCTTGATATCTCATTGTTGATTCAAATGCTTATAAACTGCATAATACTTATGCTAGAGATAAGCAGTAGTTGCGTATACCCTTAGTATAGGGGACCCGAAGGTGAACATTTTTCTAAACCGGGAGTCGATGTTCCCGAGTATAATATTATATATATATATATTTCTATAACTATTAATTGAATAAGGTATATTCGATAGTTTTGAATAATAAACAAACTTATTTTCGATTATTCAAATAAAGACCGTACTTTCGTCTAAGTATATCTTTTGTTATTTATTATTCGTTTCAAGTAAGAGTTTTAAAACTTTTACTTCAATTATTTTTATAAAGATTATCCTTATGGGAATATTATTTAAATAATAATATTCAGATATTTTCTAACATATCGGGACTGAATTATTTTATTAAATCATCATTACTCCAAACATTCTTAAAAATGTTTTCGAGTCTTCAAAATGACTTTTAAAGTTAGACCGGATCCCAAAACTCATTTTCAGATTTCAGATCTTCCTTTCGAAGGGGATTTAAATACTCGCTCAAAACCTAAGGGATCCGGCTCAGTGGTATATTTTTGGAGCAACGAAGTTGCTAACTTGATAAAAGAGTTTGATTACTTGCCCAATATTCGGGAAGTAAGCCCAATCGGAATGCATTGGCATAAGCAACATGGACTCAGTGGGAGTCCATCAAAGTGTAAGTGGCGGAGTGGCAGTCCATCTAAGCTTAAGTGGCTAAGTGGCAGTTCAACATAAGGTCCTAATGCGGCCAGGGTGATGACTAGTGGGGAATTCATCCATCTACTAGTAGAATAGGTGACTCAATTGGTATCTTTGCCTGATCAGCAAGATATCAGCTTTATGCCAAAGTTTCTTCTTTCCAAAATTCTTGGGAATGACAACTCTGCTTATACTTCCATAGCCAGAAGGGTGTATGAAATGTATATATATATATTGGTGTATATATATATATATCGGGACTATTGAAGTATCTCGTAACTTCATTCTTTCAAATGATATTTCAAAGATTGAATATATTCAAGTCTTACCTTGTAGTCTCATCTATGTGATGAACTTTTGAAACTTATTATACCTTGAACGGTGGTAGTTCAAGTAGTATTCGGAAAAGATATAAGTATATTGGAGTATCTTGTAACTTCATCTTTTCAACTTATATCTGGTTAATGATTATCTTATGCATGACAAAGATTTTCAGAAAAACATTGAGACAAGGTTAGATATATGAGATCACCTTGCAACGATATCTTTATACAGTTATAAACTGGAACTCTGTGTATATTATGCATGGAAGAGGACTTCCAAGATTTTGAAAAGTATATATACATATATACTGAATATTTTGCGACTTGGTCGCGTTAAGATATCAAACTTGGTTCATATCTGCTTGACCAATACTTTCATGAGTATTATGATAGGAATGCTCATATATTGTTAATCTTTATATATATTATTTTAGTGGGCTTGTTGCTCACCCTTGCTTTCTTCTTTCATCACACAACAACAGATAGACAAAATGAACATGACTAAGCTCCCAATTTGCAAGCGGATAGGAAATGTTCCGCAGTTTCCTGTAGGCGTGGATGACGATGTAGCTGAGGTAGGAACTACCAATAGGCTAGGTTTTCAAATTTTGATGTACCTGATTGATGTATATTTATGAACTGTAATAATGGCAAGGAAAAATGTAAATTTATTCAGAAACCCTTTTAAGGTGTAATGGTTTATAATTGTGGAATAAAATGACTTATGTTATTTTTGGTATTCATCTTTGAGACTATAACTTGTGGTGTGTGTGTGTGTGTATTATGGAGTCATAGTACACAGTAGTTGGTTTTTTTAATAAGATTGAGTGTTATTAAGGGAAACGGAACTCGTGATGACCCGGATTTGGGGGTGTTACAGAAATGGTATCAGAGCTAAGAGTTATAAACCTCAGAGATGATGCGTCGTTAAAATGATAAGCTCACTAAGATAATAAGAACTCTTGCCAAGTTCATAGTCAGGCTATCTAATGTAGTACTGACAATTAAAACCCTTATGGGAACCCTTATAAATACCATGATAGTAACATAGTTCGTTATCGCATAGGGCAGCGGGCCACCGAACCCTGAGGTTCAGGAGCATCAGCATGAGGATATGTTACTACATGTTGGGGATCAGATTGTGAATCCGATAGAATATCCTAACGAGGGATCGGATGAGATTCATATTGAAAATGTTGCGGTTGAGGATGTTATCCCAGAGCGGATTGTTGCTGAGAAGGATCTCGTGGAGGATCCTGATAAGACTGAAGAGATGATCGTTAAGGAATTGAGGACCGTAGTCAGGGAAACTACCAGAGCTAGGATGGTCGCAATGGCGGCACGAGAGGATGGGGAGTTACCAAGGGCACAATAAATAGTGAGGGCAGATGGAGCGGAGCCTTCCATGGCACCAGTTATACCAGTATCCGAACCTCTCCAGGAGGTTTCTGTAGACATCCATGAGGTTCCACCAATTCCTGTTCCCTCCCCTATACAAAGCCCAACACCTATTGAGGAAATGCCATCTTTATCTCCTGCACCATTGTCACCTGATATCGTTCTTGGTTATCCATTTGTATCTCCTGGATCTGCATCTCCTGCACCCCATGGAATGCTAGATGCTACCGTTCAGGCTTCTCTTATCGCTAATTATTATATGACTTTGGGTGGCATGCCTGAGGCCCGTAATGTTAGAAGTGATCTATTGGATCGACTTTCTGCACCAAGGATTGAAGGTGGGGTACTTCCGGCAGGATTAGCTTATAGCATGGATAGGATTGAGGCTACCACCCGAATTAAAACTAGAGGCCATCTTGAGGGCCAGATTGATCCAACTCTACTTGCGACTATCTTAGGCCTCATCACCGCTTTAATGGAGCAAGTTAGGGATGTTGTGCGTGCCCGCATTTCTTGATCCACAATAGTGTGTAGAGTCAGAGCGATCAGACCAGGATTTCATGTAGCACCGCTTTTGGAGGATTAGCCTAAGTTATGAATGATTAGTTTTAATAACTAGATGATTATCCGTGGTAGTACTTTTGGGATAGAAGCAATCAGATCAAATGATGTAATCCTCTTGAATGTGTTCAGTTGTTGTACCCTCGAACAAATGGTTATGTATATATTCGTTCCTTTCAGTTCAGATCAGTTTGTTTGTGATATGTTCATATTGTTAATTGCACTATTAACAATTAAGAGTGTCATGAAGTTTATAGAACTTGAGAATTCATAAATTACAATCATGTAAGGACTGAATGAGGGAAAGACTTAAGCAAAGTAAGTAAGACAAATATTAAGAGATTCTCAAAAAATTTCCAAGCATTGTGCCCCCACGAGGAATAAGATTTGGGGCAAACCCTGAATGTGATAATCAGGGAGGTTGCAATCAAGATATAAGGAACCCAAAACATAATGAAGTGGAAAATGGGGATTTTAAAATATAAGATGACCCCGATTATGGGGAGTAGGAAGAAATATTTAGACTGAGAAAATAGAACTCGGGAAAGGAAGGGAGCACCAAGACGGTACTCCTATGAGGCAATTCATGGACTTGCCTAAACAAAACTAATGCTTTTACCCCCAAACACCACCCTGAGGAAACAATATGGTGTGAAATTCTTTCATGACCTTTAAGTCGCTAAGCTCTCAGAGTTCCAAGGAACAGGTTGACCCCGTCGAGGCAAGAGCCTGGCTAAAGGAAACATAGGAATCATTTGATATTTTAAATGATTGACGAAGCGTAAAAGACTATTTTTGTCACCTACCCTCCTAAGAGATAGGCCACCCGCTGGTGAAAGGCCAAGAAAGACACGTGGCCAGAGGTTATAATAAACCGATTAAAGTTCAGTCAATTATTTTCGGGAAAGTACTTCCCAAGGTTATAGAGATAGGGTAAAATCTTTAGAGCCAGAACAAAGGCGGACGAGTATGATGAATTATAAGTTGTAAAAGTTGGCGAGATTCGTCCTGAGGACACAAATCCCATAACGACGTGATGTTTGAAGTCAATGATTAGAGGGTTCATGAAATGATTGTAATAGAAAGGAAAATAAAAAGAAAGTGAAGTGGAAAGGAATATAAAGGCAATAGAGTTTGAGGAATAATAAGGGAGTTGGGTATGAAGAAACTCTAAAGACTCATAGTAATAGAAATAGAAAATTATGTGATCATCTGGATGAGGGTGATTCACCATGAGTTAAAGTTGATGGTTGAAGGCATAAATGATATATATATATATATATATATTATCCCCTTTAAGTTGGGAGTATTCGATGAAACTTCGAGATAGATCGATGGATTAATAAGGGAACACGGATGGACCGAGGAGACATGAAAGCAAGAAATTAAGAAATGGGATGAGGGAAGTGACCTTCAGGAATATTTTAGTAAAAAGAAATTAACGTTGAACACGACCAATATCTTCCAAAACATCCTTGTTATCATTACCAAATCAGGAAAGAAAAGAGGATAACCATTGTTATCTTTTGGAGGCCATATGGATTGACCTCAGCTCGAATAAGGATGCTATTGTGAAATTTGGTATAGACTATCGAGGTGGGAATGATTGAATAAGATAATCTATCAAGGATATATGACTTGATTTATCCATGGAAGGATGCATGTACCTTTTTAAAGGTGGAATTAAGGATAGAACCTCGATAACTTGAGATAAATCTTAGGGGAATGCATAAAGGTTGGCATTTCACCCTTAATAGGGATAGTATGAGTTTTGACAGTATGAATTGGAAAGGATTAAGGTAACAACAACCTTTAAGGATCAGTGAAGAAATTTTTAGAAGTATATAGACAATGGTCCTAGTATTAGTAAATGGTATTTTGATATGCCCTGTATCAAGGGAATACAGGAGGAACGATTCAAGGATAACCTTAGAGGTCTTACATGGAGAAAGGTAATATTCAAAGTTCTGAAGAATAGAAATTTTGATAAAGGAAATATGACATAATTATAATAATGCCAAGTAGGCATGTGTTGAACCATAAGAAAGTATAGATCGACCCAATAAAGATCAGATTGGTGAAAACAAGAAGGACCCAAGATAAGAGACGTCCTAAGTATGATCGAGAGTTAGTCGTGACAATGTTAACCTCTAAAGACCAAGGCAATAACTTATGGAAAAATGGTGATATTTTTTTCTCATCAAAGCGTAAGGAAGAGCATTTTCACACAATCAGTGATTGGAAATTCGGTAGAAAATTTAGTTGGAGATCGATTAAAAGACATTGATTATAAGGAACTATTACTATCAGGAAAGGCCAATGAGATGGCCGATACTCGAAGTGTAAGAGAGCAATTACAGGCGCTTGTGCCAGAAGAATACAGTGGTGATGGTTAAAGCCGTGAAGGTTGTATTATGGTGTGAACGATTGAAATTCCTTCTGATGATTGTACGATACACAACCGTAATAGTAGTTTGGTAAAGATATAATTCATATAATTGCCGTGAGCGGGCTATCTATCTTAGAAGGTCCTATCTAGAGAATAAGCCAGGACCATATTACGAAAGGACTAAATGAACCTTTGAGCTTCATGTCTCCTAATAAAGACATATGGTTAATAATGGTATTAACCTGCTATCGTTGCTTTCATTGAAACTCTTCTATAATTTTATCTACTTCATGACATATGTACATCAAGTTCAGGAGTGTTCTTCATGAATCATGAACGGTGATCATGTTGCCTCCTTAGAAGAATTCGATACGATAGCTATGGACTTTGTATAGTTAGATATTAATATTTCATGGAAGAGGAATGACTATAGTAGGTCCGTGGTGGACTATAGTAATGCATCAACGATTCTTTGAATAATGAGCCGATTACAACCGTGAGAGTTTTATTGTAATGGATATTGAGATTGGGTACCACTAATCGGGTTGTGGTGATGTATAAGTTATCATTGATAGACTAATTAAGTCGATTATCTACCTAATGAATATTTATTCCTTCTTATCAATAGAGAGTCGTATTACTATAAGAGGAAGGTTGCGGTGCAAGCATAGAATTCTAGTAACGATATTATCTATAAAGAAATCCAAGATTCGATTTTCGATGTTGAGGGAGTTCAAAGGTGATTGTGTATAAGCTCGAGCAAGAGCATGGGTCCATAGAATGATGGACAGAATAGGGAAAGATTCAGGAACATGAATTGCGATGCTATAATACTTAATGTTGAGATATATACATATATATGTTTTGTTCTCCTGTGATAAACTTCTATAGTTCAGGGGTAGACTCCAAGCCAGATGTTTTGTGGCAATATTTTTTATATAATTCTCTTGAATTCTTTCTTTGCTCTTCTTTTCATTTTCGCATAAACTGAGAAGAACAACCCTTTCAGAAGGGGAGGTATTGCCGAATGACTATCTATCTGTGTGATAGAAGCCTAGTAGGATAACACATGTTATTTAATTGCTTGTCAAGTACTAAAGGTTGGCCACCTTTCGTACTAACTATGCAATAGAACAAGTGTTCATGATCATAGTGATCTCTCAATAAATTCTTTACTTCTATATGATTGATCAAACTTTGGAAGATAGAAGCAGCTAGAGTTGAAGTGGTATTAGTACGGTGGTATTCCGAATCTAACGCGTTCATAATACTAAGGTTGACGCGGTTATTAAAAGGTTATAAAATGCTAACGAGCAAAAGTGTTACCAGTATAATATTAGGTACGGAAGATAGTAACGATTACGAACTAGAAAAGAGTGGGTATTGAGAAGCAAAAGCTATAATGCTAGAAGCTATAATGAGAGTCTGTGCAATAGACTCGAAAGAATTTGGAATGATCACTTAACGCGGATTGAGTTTTCTTACGATGATAGATTATATGTCAGTATCGAGATGCCGCCTTATGAGATCCTTGAGGGAAGACAATGTCGATCTCCATTATGTTAGGATGAAATTGTAGAGCGCAAGATGATCGAACCAGCAGTGGTCCAAAGGACCAAGGATATAATAGATCTAATCAGAAAACGGCCGGTAGTAGCCCAAGATGGACATAAGAAGTATGCTGAATTGATAACGAAAGGACAAAGAGTATGAAGTAGGGGACCTAGTGTTGTTAAAGGTATCCCCTTGGAAAGCCTTGGAAAGGATTGATGAGGATTGGGAAGAAAGGAAAACTAAGCCCAAGATACATTGGACCTTTTGAGATACTAAGACGGATTGGGAAGTTAGCTTATGAGCTAGCCCTACCCCTGAACCTACAACAAGTTCATAATGTGTTCCATGTGTCAATGCTAAGGAAGTATCATCGGGATGCCAGGCACATAGTGGAATACGAGCATGTGGACATGCAACCAGACCTGACTCATGTGGAGCAACCAGTGAAGATTATGGATAAAAAGGAGCAAGTGCTTCGGAACAAGGTGATCAAGCTAGTCAGAGTGTTATGGCAGAATCATAATATGGAGGAGTCAACTTGGGAAATAGAGAGCGCAATGCTAGAAACGTACCCCCCTTGTGCTTTCTATATGATTCTGGGACGGAATCCTTTTAAGGAGGGGAGACTATAATAACCCCAAATATTTTGGACTTTTTTGAAACCTTTATGAATAGTAATTTTACTGATTATGCTGATTAAGAAAAACTTTTCATGTCACACTATGTAGGGGTTCTTTTATTGATATTCTGAGATCTTATTAGTACTCTATATGGTATATAAGTGTATGTAAAGATCTCCAAAATCCAAATTCAAATACTTTGATTTTCCTGAAAATCCACCAGATACCGAAAGAATTGAGTATAAGGTAACATGATTAAAATGATTTAAATTCAAGGATTATAAGAGAGGATCATAAAAAGAATATAAAATATTGAGAAAGGTTTTGGGGAACCCAAGTAATAAGATCCCGGATATGATCCCTCAAACGATAAACGAGTCGCAAAAAAATTAAATGACAAGTAATGCAAGAGAGATTAGTGCAAGGATTAAGTATGATGATCAAGCAATTAAGCAAGGATTAGCATAAAAGATGCTTCCACCACCAAGTAATGACAAGTGGCAAATGATGAAGTCACCAAGGTGATGTCATTCTTAGTAACACTCCACTCACTTTAATCATCCAATTAACCACCCAAATATCTCATTCAACTTCCATTTTCCACCACAAACACAATTAAAAAGAAAAACCCATCCCAAGAACATTGCTCTCGGTTTTCTTCATCCCAAGGAAGAAAATTTTCAAGAATTGAAGCTTCACTTCATAAACAAATCCAAGGTAAATCCCTTAGCTTCTTGATGATTAGATAAGCATATCCTAAGAGTTTAAGCTTCCAATTCTTCATGAATATCTTCTAATAAATCAAGGAAGAAGATGATGAATAATGTTTTCAAGTTATTAACTTTGTTTTCCTTGTTTTTCCTTTAAGATCCAAGCATTCCTAGGCTATCTCAAGGCTTCTTAAGGCTTCCTAGCTACTCTAATCACTCCAAGAAGGTATAAAACTTCAAAACCTACATTTACTTTGAGTAATAGGAATGGTTTTGATTGTTATAGTAAATGAGAAGTATGATGCTTGTGTGTTTAAAGTTTGGATTGGATTTGTAGTGATTTGGATGTTGGAACCTTGTTTATAGTTAATGAAACTTAAGTATAGTGAGTAGTTCATGTTTGGGGTTGAATGAATTGGAAAATCTTGAGGTTTGGGACTGATGTAATAAGTTTTGGATGAGGGTTGGTTGTATTGGTGGTTGTGAGTTAAATTGTGGTTGTTTGGAGTGGTTTAAAACTTGGTAATCGCGTAAATATAGCCGTCGTAATGCCCATTTTCATACAACTGCTTGTTCTTAGTGTTCGGGACAGAGAGTTAACTGTTGAATCTGTGACTTTGCCATGTTTAGCTAGACTGTGTCGTAAGCTTCATTTTGATATGTGGTTTGCTAGAATCCGATGTACGGTTTAGGAGAAACGACCGTTTTAAGTAACGGCGTTTTGCGAACGAACCATTTCCTCTCGCCTTACTTTGAAACTTTGGTTAAGGTCCTTAAATGACTATTTGGAGTAAGAAACAATTATGTAAGGTCAAAAGGTCAGTTGGTAGAGTATACGCGAAAGCGTCTCCTTAAAATTCGTAACGGTTAATTTATTAAAAATAGTGGAGCCGAGGGTACCGGGGCGACTTATATGAATCGTTAGGGTCTAATTGGTTAAAGACTAGTTTCTTAAGCGACCGTGGTTTAATTCCAACTTATATGTTGTTTATAGGTTACCAGACTCGCCTTAGGCCTTTTACCACCCCCAGTCCCTCAGGCAAGTTTTCTACTTGTATACTGTTGTTGCGATATAAATATATTTATGCATTATCTTGAGATAAGTGCATGGTTGTTATTAGATATATTGGAGCATGTGGATATGATATATATATATATGCATGCCTGTTTCGTAATCTTGATATATCATGGTTGATTCAAATGCTTATAAACTGCATAATACATATGCTAGAGATAAGCAGTAGTTGCGTATACCCTTAGTATAGGGGACCTGAAGGTGAACATTTTTCTAAACTGGGAGTCGATGTTGCTGAGTATAATATATATATATATATATATAGTTTTCTCTAACTATTAATTGAATAAGGTATATTCGATAGTTCTGAATAATAATCAAACTTATTTTCGATTATTCAAATAAAGATCGTACTTTCGTATAAGTATATCTTTTGTTATTTATTATTCGTTTCAAGTACGAGTTTTTAAACTTCTACTTCAATTATTTTTATAAAGATTATCCTTATGGGAATATTATTTAAATAATAATATTCAGATATTTTCTAACATATCAGGACTGAATTATTTTATTAAATCATCATTACTCCAAACATTCTTAAAAATGTTTTCGATTCTTCAAAATGACTTTTAAAGTTAGAGCGGATCCCAAAACTCATTTTCAGATTTCAGATCTGCCTTTCAAAGGGGATTTAAATACTCGCTCAAAACCTAAGGAATCTGGCTGAGTGGTGTATTTTTGGAGCAACGAAGTTGCTAACTTGATAAAAGAGTTTGATTACTTGCCCAACATTCGTGAAGTAAGCCCAATCGGAATGCGTCGGCATAAGCAACATGGGCTCAGTGGGAGTCCATCAAAGTGTAAGTGGCTGAGTGGCAGTCCATCTAATCGTAAGTGGCTGAGTAGCAGTCCAACATAAGGTCCTAATGCGGCCAGGATAATGACCAGTGGGGAATTCATCCATCTACTAGTAGGAAAGGTGACTTAATTGGTATATTTGCCTGATCAGCAAGATATCAGGTTTATGCCAAAGTTTCTTCTTTCCCAAATTCTTAGGAATTACAACTCTGGTTATACTTCCGTAGCAGAAAGGTGTATGAAATATATATATAGGTGTATATATATATCGGGACTAATGAAGTATCTCGTAACTTTATTCTTTCAAATAATATTTCAAAAATTGAATCTATTAAAGTCTTACCTTGTAGTCTCATCTATGTGACGAACTTTTGAAACTGATTATACCTTGAACGGAGGTAGTTCAAGTAGTATTGGGAAAAGATATAAGTATATTGGAGTATTTTGTAACTTCATCTTTTCAACTTATATTTGGTTAATTATTATCTTATGCATGACAAAGATTTTCAGAAAAATGTTGAGACAAGGTTAGATATATGAGATCACCTTGCAACGATATTTTTATACAGTTATAAACTGGAACTCTGTGTATATTATGCATGGAAGAGGACTTCCAAGATTTTGAAAAGTATATATACATATATACTGAATATTTTGCGACTTGGTCGCGTTAAAATATCAAACTTGGTTCATATCTGCTTGACCAATACTTTCATGAGTATTATGATAGGAATGCTCATATATTGTTAATCATTATATATATTATTTTGGTGGGCTTGTTGCTCACCCATGCTTTCTTCTTTCATCAAACAATAACAGATAGACAAAATGAACATGACTAAGCTCCCAATTCGCAAGCGGATAGGAAATGTTCCGCAGTTTCCTGTAGGCGTGGATGACGATGTAGCTGAGGTAGGAACTACCAATAGGCTAGGTTTTCAAATTTTGATGTACCAGATTGATGTATATTTATGAACTGTAATAATGGCAAGGAAAAATGTAAATTTATTCAGAAACCCTTTTAAGGTGTAATGGTTTATAATTGTGGAATAAAATGACTTGTGTTATTTTTGGTATTCATCTCTGAGACTATAACTTGTGGTGTGTGTGTATACTGTGGGGTCATAGTATGCAGTAGTTGGTTGTTTAGTAAGATTGAGTGTTATTAAGGGAAACGGAACTCGTGACGACCCGGATCCCCGACCCCGGATTTGGGGGTGTTACACTTACGGATCAAAAGTTACGAATAAAATTGTCAAAAAATGCACATACATGCATATTACACATCAATCTAATCACATCTAGCACATAACACGTAAGATATTCAATCAAAATAATTTTCCAAAGAAGATTTGGGGTTAAAATAATTTTCCAAGTATTTAATACGAATTTTTGAACATTTTTCGAAATTAAAACGGGTCTCCGAATCATTTTATAATTAAATAATAAGGTTCGAACACCTGAATCTAACTCTAAAATAGTTTAATAATAATTATCGAGCCTTGAAAATAATTTTATATAATATTTTAAAGCTTGAAACAATTTTTTAGAATTTTTAAATCCAAATAAATAATTAAATATAATTAAATAATCAATTAAAATTAAATAATAACTAATTAAAATATTTAATCAATTAATATTTAAATTATTTGACTAATTAAATAATTAATTATCTACTAAAATTAATTAATTAAATAATTAGATTTATTTTTAAATTAAAAATAATTTTCAGAAATAAAAATAATAAATTTTGGAATTTAAAATAATTAAAACTCTTTTTCTAAAAATAAATAAAATAGAAAAATATGATTTCTGAAAATTATTAAAACAGGAATCCATTTTTTGTTAATTTTAAAATTAAAATAAGGAATTTACAAATTTTTGTAACTGCAGGGATTAAATGGTAATTTGTCACCATCTTCCTCCCCACACGGCAGCTCCAGTGGCGGCGGCCATTAATGCCGCATCTGAGCTCGTCGGGTACCTTCATACGCTCCCAGAATGGCTCCAAAAGGTGCAGATCACAGGTTTATGACCTCCACAATCGATTTCAACAATGTATTTCTGCAAATAAACACTGGATTGTCCGGATTTTTGGTCGAGAATTCAGGAACTTCGCCGACCTTTCTTTTTCCGGCCAGGTCGTTCTAGTTATCGTTTGTTCATTACGTATATACCATTCAAATTGTATTTGGACGATCTACAAGATGGTACAATCAATTGTAAATGATAACCCCTAACAAAGAAACGCTCAAATTCAATTCAAAACATTCAAATCAATAATAAATCATAATTTCTAATTTCGAGAATCAAACACAATTTTCTACATGTTATTGAACTCCAAATTCATCATATAATATACCAAAATGACCAGGATAAGATTAGCTATAAGATCCAAGCATCAAATCATATCAACATCAGAATCAAAATTTCATAAATTAATCTTTAATTAATTCGAATTAAAATAAATAAATAAGAATATAACCTTGATTTCTACACTGAAATGGATAATTGATTCTGATAGAACTTTTCAAGAGTTTGTTTCGGTATATGGCACGCTTGATTCCGAGTTCGATAACGCTTCATTTTTAAGTTCGATTCTCAAGAACGCGACGATTTTACGGGCTTTTCTCTGTAATATATCGACTTCTACTGTTCGATTATGATAACACGAATAAAATGAAATAAGAAAAAGGCTATTTATATTTATAGAATACTAATACCTGTTGGATCATTTTGGATCGAAAAATAAGTAACTTAGTCGCTAAGTAACTGCAAAAAACGATCTGATTTGATACCTTTATTGGATAATTATCAAAACTGGATTTCTTATAAAATAATTTATACGAAAATAATGTAATAATATCCCATCTTTCGAGAATATGGGTTTTATTGATCTATAAAAATAATTATCTTATCGAAAATTTTGTGTCGGGACTCGTATGGGTCAAACCATACTCCGGATTGAAAAAGTCAAAACACCAGGTACTGTTTTGTTGTGATCTTTAAACTCTTTGTACTTCAAGAGCTTGCTCTGATACCAATTGTTATTCCCTAACAATACAACAAGAATTACAGAAGGGGGGGGGGTTGAATGTAATTCTGGCTACTTTTTGAGATTTTTAAAACTGTTTTAACTTAATAATATATAAGTGTTTGATCTGCAAAATGCGGAATGAAGAATTAGATAAATCAAAACACAAGTAGTAAAAACACAAGTCTTTAAAACTTTCTGGTGGATTTGAATATATCCACCAGATTTATATATATATATATATATATCAAGAGAACCCTGTGAAGCTTGAATAGCTCACAGCTGCTTTACAAGTGAACAAACAAACTATAGAGAAATTCTACAGAATACAGCTTACAAATGTTTCTCTGCTAAAAACTGTGTTTGCTTAGTTGTTTGTTGTTGTTGTTCTACTTGCTACAGTTGGTTTATATATCACCAAGTTTACATAGTAATAAGACAAGATAATAAAACAAAACCTATCAAGTCTAATACTATGCTACTTCACTACTCTATTCCAGCATCTTTAAATATCTTCATAATAGCATGAAAATGGTAATGCTTCTTTGTTCTCAAAACCCTGCTAAACAGGTTGCCAAAATTCCTATTGCAAACACTCGACGCATGTGACTGTGTTGTCACTGTCAACAGATATTTGAATTGATCATCCATCGGGTACATGCTTGTTATCCGTCGGGTAGCCTTGTTGATCATCCGTCGGGTAGCTTTGTTGATCATCCGTCAGGTAGCCATTTATCACTTGACACTATTTCATTTATGCAGAATTACAAGACATCTTATATTTACATTTAATCAACCTATTCTGTACATCTACTAGCAGTCTACATGATTCATAAGCTACTACAGAATCTATACAAAGTTGTTTACAGAAATGTGCTACAATACTTATTGTTACATAAGCTACTCACGCGGTGGATATCAATTAGTCATCCGTCGGGACTATATTGAATCATCCGTGGGGACTATATTTGATCATCCATCGGGTGCTACAAAATTCACTAAGTTAAATCTACTAAGGTGTTTTGTTTAGCTTATCATCAAGTACACAACATATTCCTAACAATCTCCCCCAATTTATGTCTACTGGAATTGTAGCCATAAATTAAGAGAAACTTGATGATAACAAAACATCCTAAAGATATAGAATGAAAAATAGTAGATAAAACTGATAAATGCTTCAAATTGCTGAAAGTTGAACAATGCAAAGTATACAAAGAAATTGCTCACAACTGTTATCAAGATGCTCCTCTAGTCTGAGTAGATAGATCTATTTCCTTGATTGTCTGGATTTCTTTCCAAGCCTTATGTTGTTTTCTTCAATTTGATTCTAAAGTTGTCCGTGGAATTCAAGTTCATCAGCTTCTGAGAGATCTAGCATTTCTTGCATTTCTAATAGAGTCTCATTTCTAGAGATACTCAATTGGTCCTCCAATATGAAGAATCTTCTAACCCCTTTTTCATCCTTGAATTCCATCACCAATAGGGCCTCAGATGCACTCTCTTTCCTGTAAAGGGAATAGATAGAGTTTTTGGAAGTGCATCTTTGGCTCTAATACTCCTCAGCTCCTCAATCTTCTTTAGAACTTATCTTCTTGCAGTCACATTGTAACCAAAGTTCTTTTTGAATGATGAGTAGACCTTTATCAGCACAGATTGGCTTTCTAGGAGAATCCTATGAAGTGGCCATGTGAACTCTCTTCCTCCCTTGTATTTGAATACCAGTCTTTCAGGAAGACGTCTGTAAGCATCAATTCCTCTAACTTCTTCCAATTCATCTAAGTAAAGGTTGATGTCAAAAAACTCCTTGATGTCACAGATGTACAACATGTCTCCCTTGTTTACTGTGGGTTGGGATTTGGTTAGAGCTTTGGATCTGAGAGATACAAGCTTCACTTTCTTGTTAGGTCTAGTATTTGTCTTCTTTGTCTTGAAGATGGGTAAATTTAGCTCAGGAATTGGTAAACTATCCCAGTCTACTGGCTCATCCTTAGGAACAATTGGTTCACCATGAATATTTCTTGTTGGATCAACCACTTTGAATTCTTCAAATACCACTGAGGGTTTTGATGTCTGAGTTATAGTTGTAGGCTTTTTGGGAAATTGGTCTTCCAATTCCTCATCATTAAAGTTCATTTTCCTCTTGGAATGGAGTTTATATCTGAATATTCTTTTCTGATGTGATTCTTCTTGCATTTTCAGATCCTTAGGTTCAGTAATTACAGTTGGTTGTACAGGGAGTTATGTTGTGGTTTTTACAGCTTGAAGCTTGGCCAAGATAGCAACTTGTTCTTTCTTTTGCTTTTGCTTCTTAGCATCCAAAGCAGCTTGCTCCTTTTCTAGCCTGATTCTTTCTTTCTCTTCCTTCTTAGCTTCAACAAATAGTGGGTGTCCAACCACCACACATATCTCCTTACCATTTCTGTAAATTTTAGCAATTCTCCTTTTAAGCACTGAATCAGTTGGATCCTTGTAGAATGCAATAGACCTAGCCAGCAGCTTCTTCTCATCTGGCCTAGGTGTTTTAAACACTGTATCCATAGGATTCTTGTCTAAAAACTTAGAGTAGTTCTTTTTGGCCTTCATAATGAGATCTTTCTTTGGAGATTTGATGCAGGAAGTTTGACCCCTTTCCAGATAGTTCATACTTATGTCATTCACGGAGATTTTCATGACTTGAGAGTGATGACTGAAGACTTTGTCTTGCTTCTGAATTGGACCAAACTTTTGTTGAATATATGTATCTATCTTTCTCCATTTTTCTTTTATTTCCTTCTCTAAAGCTGTAATATCAATCATCTTAGAATTTGATGTCAACTCATGCTTTTCAGCTGCTCTTTGGATTAGATCAATGTTATCCAACACTGGTGGCTTTGTGAAAGCAATTGTTGGCACAATCACTTTGCTGACTTGTATGTTTAGCAATTTTTGCTCCCCCTCACTTCTTGATTCCCCTTGACTGAATAATACAATTGAGCTTGCTTTCTCCCCCTTGGAAGAGGTTTCTTTCTCCATCTTTTTGTTATCAGCAAGTTGAGTAGAAGAAGGGGTTTGTGCTGCCACTAGCCTTTGAAGTAAGTCTGTTAGTTTTGCCTGATGTAGATGTATAGCTGTTAGAGAGGCTTCCATTACTGTCATTCTTTTCTCCAAGGAATCCACCTTGGTGGCAAGATCAGTATTCTTCCTAAATTGTCTTTTAATATCAAACATTGTAGCTTGTGGAAGTTTTGTATCTAATCTATCAGCTATATCATTCTTCACTTGAGTGATCTCTCTTTTGATAGAAGTGATATCCTGATTGTGTTGGAAGCCTTGGATTTGATACAGATGAAGAGAATTAAGATGTGCTTGTAGAAGTTGCTTGGTGCCTTCATCTGTTGTGGATTGAATAATATGATGTATTTCCTGGATTTGATGAATGAGAGTGACCTTAAAATGTTGAAGATCACTTGGAGAATGCCCATGAGGGAAGGCCAGATCTAGAGCTGGTGCCTACTTCTCCCCCTATGTTCATGAGTTCCTCACTTGCACTATCATCTCCAGAGAAATCAGCAGATTCACCTGTGCCATAGTCAACATCATCACCTTTAGGTGGCGTAGCAGTAGCATCCTTAGCTCTTTGCATTGACTGAGTGGTGTGCACCAAGTTCAGCATCTTTTCTACATTCTCATTGCCCTGGCCAGCCAAAATTTGATATCCTGGGACAGGATGAGTAAATTCCTCAGCATCCAAAGATAATGAACTTATAACAGCTTGATTGTGCTGAGATAGTTTCTCTAAGTCTGCATCATTGGCATTTATTGACTCACTTGTAATGGATCCCACCCTTATTTCTCATGTACCTGCATTTTTCTCATTTTCTATCTCCTTTTGCATCAAGGGCTCCCCTTGGCTTGCCACCCTCACATTCACCATCTAAGGTGGGACTCCGCTCACTCACTTTTTCCAGTCCTGAAGAAATGAACTGCATTTGTTCACTCTTATTCTCTCCTTTTGCGTGGGAGCAACCTAGCCTCTCACTCATTTCACTCCCTTCCCTCAGTCCTAAGAGTGATTTGACTACTACTAATTCCTCTGCACTTGTAAGAATTGATGAAATTTGAAGTTGTGCATAAACACCCGACGGATGAGGAGTATCCATCGGGTTAACAGTTTGACTATTTGACGGATGACTGTTGTTAAGCTTATCCGTCGGGATACAATTACTGCTCGACAGATGATAAATATCTATCGGGATAGAAGAAATAATTTAGAACTAGTGAGTGCATAGCCCATGGAATTAAGCATATTAATAATGTCAGTGTCTGTGTGTGGAGCAGTTACAGTATTATCAGGAATCTTGAAGCATGCTTTAATAATATCACTATTTATGCAAAACTGCTTACCTTTCAGGGTGAATGTGATGGTCTTGTCTGTCGAGTTGTACACTGCAGTTGTCCATATCTCTTTAACAACCTCACAGTAAATGGTGGGTGATTCCAGCATGGCATAGTTGAGTTTGCAGTTCTTCACAAAATTCATCATTTTGTGATAGTCACCAGACTGTTGAATCTCCTTGTTCACCAAAGCTGAGAAGTTGTTTTTCTCATAGATATAACCGGTTTGAGACATGATTTTCACTACAGGTGCCATTGTTAGAGATTTGGAATTTGCAGAGAGAGAGTTTGATTTTGAGAAGAAAGAAATTAGAGCAATTGAATCTTAAGAATGATAAAAGAAATGATTAAAAGTGAATTTGATTTTATACTATCTCAGATATAAACTAACAAAATAATAAAGTAAAATAAAGTGATCAATAATAATTGCCCAAAATAGCCGTTCAAAAATAGATAAACTGTAAAAATTCTGTCACTTATGCCTCGTGTCATGCTTAGAAACTGTAAGTATACTCGATGGATAATGTTCAGAGTTTTAATGGCTAGGATTTAGATAATTCGACGGATGAGGATAAATCAGTTATCCGTCGAGTTATAAAATATTCCAGAAAAGTAATAAATTTTATTGATAAATTGTATTCTGACGGATGATCAAACTCGATGGATAATGATCATCCGTCGAGATGTAACTTTTGACTTGGCCAAAATTTCATCCAAAACAGAAAAATTAATTAAATTTTTGGCTACATAACCACTTGCAAAAATATCTGAAATAATTCAAGAGAAATTAAGCATACCTAATTCACTTACCAACCTTGAAAAGGTGGATTCATCAAGTGGTTTGGTAAATATATCTGCAAGCTACTTTTCACTTGGAACAAAATGCAGTTCCACAGTACCATTCATCACATGTTTTCTTATGAAGTGGTACTTGATGTCTATGTGCTTTGTTCTTGAGTGCTGTACTGGATTTTCAGTGATGGAAATTGCACTTGTGTTATCACAGAAAATGGAGATCCTATCCACTTGTAGACCATAGCCCAACAATTGGTTTTTCATCCACAAAATTTGTGTACAGCAACTGCCAGCAGCAATATATTCAGCTTTAGCTGTAGAAGTAGAGACTGAATTTTACTTTTTACTGAACCAGGACACAAGCTTGTTCCCTAGAAATTGACTGGTTCCTGTTGTACTTTTTCTATTTATTTTACAACCTGCATAATCTGCATCTGAATAACCAGTTAGATCAAAACCAGAATCTTTAGGGTACCAAATGCCAAGTATTGGTGTTCCCTTGAGATATCTGAAAATTCTCTTAATAGCTACTAAATGAGATTCTCTAGGATCATCCTGAAATCTAGCACAAAGACAAGTAGCAAACATTATATCTAGCCTACTAGCTGTTAAGTACAGAAGTGAACCAACCATGCCCCTATAACTTGAAATATCCACAGACTTTTTAGTAGTGTTTAATTCAATCTTAATTGCAGTGGCCATGGGAGTTTTTGCAGATGTGCAATCCATTAGATCAAACTTCTTTAAAAGATCATGAATGTATTTAGTTTGACAAATGAATATTCCATCACTAACTTACTTAAGTTGCAAACCAAGAAAGTAAGTTAGTTCTCCCATCATGCTCATTTCATACTTACTTTGCATCAATTTGGCAAAATTTTTGCAAAGTTTTTCATCTGTAGAATCAAATATAATATCATCTACATAAATTTGAACAAGTATACTAGAGCCATTAACATTTCTAAAGAATAAAGTTTTATCCACATTACCTCTTGTGATGTGATTTTCCAAAAGGAACTTTGATAAAGTGTCATACCAGGCTCTATGTGCTTGCTTCAGTCCATAGAGTGTTTTCAAAAGATAGTAGACATGATTTGGGAAATTTGGATCTTCAAAACCAGGAGACTGACTGACATAGACTTCCTCCTCCAAATCTCCATTTAGAAAGGCACTCTTGACATCCATTTGATAGACCTTAAAATTGGCATGGGCTGCATAGGCTAAGAAAATTCTGATGGCTTCAAGTCTTGCAAGAAGAGCAAAAGTTTCATCAAAATCTATTCCTTCTTGTTGACAATAGCCCTTAGCAACCAATCTAGCTTTATTGCTGACCACTATGCCATTTTCATCCATCTTGTTTCTGAATACCCATTTAGTGTCAATTGGATTCTTTCCTTTAGGCTTGGGTACTAGCTTTCATACTTTATTCCTTTCAAATTGGTTTAGCTCCTCCTGCATAGCTGAAATCCAATTAGGATCCAACAAAGCTTCTTCTATCTTTTTTGGTTCTTCCTTATATAGGAAGCTATTATATAGAAATTCTTCTTGAGTTGCTCTCCTTGTTTGAACTCTAGAAGATACATCACTACTGATGAGCTCAAAGGGTGATCTTTTGTCCATTTTCTTTATTGAGGTAGATTAGCTCTAGATGAAGAGGCCTCATTGTGGTCTTGATGTGTAACTGAGTTTTGATTATTAGAAACTCCCCCTGAGTTTATGGATCTTTGATTTGAGAAAGGGGAACTTTCCGTAAGTGATCAATTATGACTTTCAGCTTCTTTTAATGACCCGACGGATGGTGCATTTTGAGTTTCGACGGATGAAGCTGATTGTCTCCCGACGGATAAAGTAGATTGTCTCCCGACGGATGAAGCATTTTGTAACTTGACAGATTTTGAATTTTATGCTTCATTGGTAGTAGATTTTTCTGCATTATCCTTTGATACTGTTTCTTGATCACTTTCATCATCACTGTCATCACTAATCATCTCCACATTATCAAATTTGAGGCTCTCATGGTAATCTCCATCTTGCAGTCCTTCAATCTTCTTATCATCAAACACAACATGTATTGATTCCATAACAATGTTGGTTCTTATATTGTAGACTCTGTATGCTTTACCAACGGCATATCCAACAAAAATTCCTTTATCTGCTTTAGCATCAAACTTTCCATTTTGATCAGTTTGATTTCACAAGATATAACATTTGCAGCCAAAGACATGAAGAAAATTTAGAGTTGGCTTCTTGTTCTTGAATAATTGATATGGTGTCATGCACTTTGCTTGATTAACCAAAGAAATATTCTAAGTGTAGCAGGAAGTATTTATAGCTTCAGCCTAGAAATAAGTTGGTAACTTTGACTCTTCAAGCATTGTCCTTGCAGCTTCAATAAGTGATCTATTCTTTCTTTCCACTACTCCATTTTGTTGTGGAGTTCTTGCTGCTGAAAACTCATGCATAATCCCATTCTCTTCACAAAATGCTCTCATAACAGAATTCTTGAACTCAGTTCCATTGTCACTCCTGATTCTTCTAAATTTGAAATCAGGATGATTCTTGATTTGCCTTATGTGATTGATGATGATTTCACTAGCCTCATCTTTAGACTTTAGGAAATATGTCCAAGAGAACTTTGAGAAATCATCAACAATTACTAGGAAAAATCTTTTCCTTGAGATGGACAACATATTGATTGGTCCAAACAAATCCATATGTAGCAATTACAGAGGTTCTTCAATTGTTGAATCAAGCTTCTTCCTGAATGATGCTTTTATATGCTTTCATTTCTGGCAGGCATCACACAGTCCATCTTTAGAAAACTCCACTTGAGGGATACCTCTAACCAGTTCTTTCTTGACAAGCTTATTCATGGTCTTGAAGTTTAGATGGGACAGCTTCTTGTGCCACAACCAACTTTCATCTTGACTTGCTTTACTGAGAAGATAAGTGACAGATTTTGCATTTGATGAGTTGAAGTTAGCTAGGTACACATTTCATTTTCTCACTCCACTGAGAACCACTTTGTTGCTCATTTTGTTTGTCACAACACAGGCTTCTGAATTGAAGGTTACGGAATTGCCTTTATCACAAAGCTAGCTGATACTCAACAAATTGTGCTTGAGACCAACCACTAAGGCAACCTCCTCAATGATGACATTGTCTTTAGAAATCAAGCCATATCCCACAGTATAACCCTTGCTATCATCTCCTAAAGTAATACTTGGGCCAGCTCTCTCCTTAAACTCTGTGAGCAGGGTAGAATCTCCAGTCATGTGCCTTGAACAACCACTATCCAGGTACCAAAGATTCTTTATGTTTCCCTGCATACATCAAAACCAAATCAAGTTGATTTTGGTACCCAAGTTTCCTTGGGTCCTGCCTTGTTAGCTTTCTTCTTTAGTTCCTTAGGTTTGATCTCAGTTGACTTGGGGATATCTGATTCATCCTTGGTCATCTGAGTTGGACCTTGAAACCAGTCATTAAAACAAAATTATCATGCACATTTTGATTAACAGGAAAAGGCATGTTGTTTGCAAACATGTTATTCCAGTAAGGCATGCTAAATGGCATGTGAGGCATACTAAATGCAACATAATAAGATTTAGGTTCAAATGGCATATTACCAAATTATGCATTCATATTCTGTGCAGACATAGCATTCATAGGCATAGAAGGCATGGCATTTATGTTGGGAAAAGAAGAGGGTACAGATATAGGAGTAGGCATGACAAGTTTGCAATTAATAGATAAATGATTAACACTACCACACTTAACACAAATTTTTCTTGGAGCATACTTATCAGGTGTGTAGTTGTTATGTTTGTTAATCCCTACTTTCCCATTTCTATTGTTTTTCTTTTTAATTTCTATTTTAACCTCTATCTTTTCTAATCTGTCATTCAATTGCTTGATGGACAGATGACCAACATTCACTTTCTTCTCCTTCTTCACTTGACTTGATTCTCCTGGAACAAAGTTTTTGGAAACTGATCCATATTTCTCATTTAGCTTGGCAAGTTTGGCTTTGCTCACAGGTTTGCTCACAATCGACGGATGAGGATTTATGTCACTCGACGGATAATCCTTTTGGTAATCCGACGGATGACTCTCATCATCCATCGAGTCTACATCTGTTAGCAATCCTTCAACCAAATTGGATTCCAGCTTCTCCTTACTCTTTTTCCAGGCTGTATCACAAAAGGACTCAATACCTTGAACTTTGGTAATTTGAGCATGAACATCTCTAGATGATTTCCATGCCTTAATCACCTCATGTTCTCGTTCAAGCTGCTTCTTCAAAATCTCCTCTTTCTTCAAGGACTCAGTTAATTCATCCTTAGCAATCTTACATTCAATTCTCAATTTTTCAAATTCAATAAACTGAGACTCTAGCACATTATTCCTTTCACTTAAAAACAAATTATTTTCTTTAATTTTAGCATTTTCCTTAGTGAGGGACTTAAGTGTAACACGGAAGTGATATAATTCTGTAGACATGTCATTGATAGCATCATTACACTCAGCTTTAGATAAATGTGCTAGGTTAGTGGTGATTACCTGATTACTTGAAGAACTTGTTTCTATTTTATCATACTTGGCCATCAGGGCTAGATTGACATAACTTACATCTTCATCTTCATCCAATCCATCAGCTGCCCAGTCATTTTCCTGTGTAATGAAAGCCCTTTCCTTTTTCTTGAGCAACTCAAAATATTTATGTTTGTAGTCAACAGGCTCAAACTTCTTTTTGCTGGAATCTGACTTTCTACACTCACTGGCAAAATGCCCTGTCAAGCCACATTTGAAACATTTGAATTTTGATTTATCCACCATGTTTCTACTTGGCTTAGCTACTCCAAAGTTCTTCTTGAACTTGAGCTTGGCAAATATTCTGGAAAGAAATGCAAGATGTTCATCAATATCATCCATATCATCTTGGCCCAAAGAATCTTCATTTTCAGCTACCAGCACCTTGCCCTTGTTTTCACAAACCTTTGTAGTAGACTCAATAGCTTCTACCTTCACTTCCTTCTCCTTTTCCAACTCAGCAACCAGTGCTATGGACCCTCCTTTCTTCCTTCCTTTCTCCATCCTCTCATCTTGCTCTATTTCAACCTCATAAGTTTTCAGGATTCCATACAGTCTCTCCAAGATAAACTCCTTGTAATCCTGAGAATTTCTCAGTGAGACTGTCATTGGTTTCCACTCCTTTGGAAGAGATCTGAGGAACTTGAGATTGGAGTCTTTTGTCTGATAGACTCTTCCATGAAACTTTAGAGCATTTAGTAGCTTTTTAAATCTACTAAAAATGTCAGTGAGAGACTCACTATCTTCACAATGAAAGTGTTCATATTGCTGAATTAGAAGCTGCATCTTATTCTCCCTTACTTGCTCAGTACCATCACAGATAATCTGAATTGTGTCCCAAACCTCCTTGGCTGTTTTACAATTAATGATGTTATCAAACATGTCACCATCAACTCCATTGAAAAATATATTCATGGTCTTCTTGTCTTTCCTGACTTGCTCAATATCAGGTTCTGACCATTCATGCCTAGGCTTGTGAACATATGGCTCATTGCCAGTTCCAGCTCTCATTGGTACATGAGGACCTCTTTCTATGCAATCCACATAGGCCTCATCCTGAGAAAGAAGATGTAGGTGCATCTTCACCTTCCAGTGGTGATAATTATCTTTGTCCAGAAATGGGATCTTCACTCCAACATCCTTCTTGTTCATCTTGCTGTTTTGTTGTAATCTTTAAACTCTTTGTACTTTAAGAGTTTGCTCTGATACTAATTGTTATTCCCTAACAATACAACAAGAATAACAGAATTGGGGGTTGAATGTAATTCTGGCTACTTTTTGAGATTTTTAAAATTTTCTAACTTAATAATATATAAGTGTTTGATTTGCAAAGTGCGGAATGAAGAATTAGATAAATCAAAACACAAGTAGTAAAAATACAAGTCTTTAAAACTTTCTGGTGGATTTGAATGTATCCACCAGATATATATATATATATATATATATATATATATATATATCAAGAGAACCCTGTGAAGCTTGAATAGCTCACAGCTGCTTTACAAGTGAACAAACAAACTATAGAGAAATTCTACAAAATACAGCTTACAAATATTTCTCTGCTAAAAAATGTGTTTGCTTACTTGTTCGTTGTTGTTGTTGTTCTACTTGCTACACTTGGTTTATATATCACCAAGTTTACATAGTAATAAGACAAGATAATAAAACAAAACCTATCAAGTCTAATACCATACTGCTTCACTACTCTATTCCAACATCTTTGAATATCTTCATAATAGCATGGAAATGGTAATGCTTCTTTGTTCTCAAAACCCTGCTAAATAGGCTTCCACATTCCTTTTGCAAACACTCGATGTATGTGACTATGTTATCACTGTCAACAGATATTTGAATTGATCATCCGTCGGGCACATGCTTGTTTCTAGTCGGGTAGCCTTGTTGATCATCCGTCAGGTAGCTTTGTTGATCATCCGTCGGGTAGCCATTTATCACTTGACTCCATTTCATTTGTGCATAACTACAAGACATCTTATATTTACATTTAATCAACATATTCTGCACATCTACTAGCAGTCTACATGATTTATAAGCTACTACAGAATCTATACAAAGTTATTTGCAAAAATGTGCTACAGTACTGATTGTTACATAAGCTACTCACCCGATCGATATGAATTAGTCATCCGTTGGGACTATATTGAATCATCCGTCGGGACTATAATTGATCATCTGTCGGGTGCTACAAAATTCACTAAGTTAAATCTACTAAGGTGTTTTGTTTAGCTTATCATCAAGTACACAACATATTCCTAACAGTTTCGGGTTGTAAAAATGCAAAAACGGTTGAAGTTGGACGATTCCCGATTTTATAAAATAGTTTTGTAATTATACAGAAAATAATTATTAAATCCTTAAATCATTATAAAATCATATAGCAACCCAAAAATTACCAGAAAGATATCAAAATTATCTATATTTTATTCTGGACATATTGAAATTAACATATTCACATTTTATAACATATAATCATCTAAATATCAATATCAATCATCAGATAATTTACCAAAATTCACATAATAATCACATAATAATTATTTATTGATAAAAATAATTACACACTATATCCCGGATATTACAATTATTGGTAGTTCTGGATTGCTGGTTTGACAGGGATGGATTTGGATGTTAAAAACTCGTCAAGATAAGTTAGTTATTGGCCTCGTTCAGGCTCGCCGGAATCTGCAGGGGTCACCGGAGGTTCGCCGGAAACTGGGGATGTTCCCAGAAACCGACCACCTTCTTGGTGATTCCGGTAGAGTTCTGGGTTAACCCATTAACCCGGTTTCGACCCGCCTTATGACCCACCTTTGATCTTAAAAGCCCCAAACCCAAATCCTAATTTTTGTTTCTGAGATTTATTTTTAAAAATAAATCCAAAAATTATATTCTAATTCCTAAAATCATTTTTTAAATTCCAAAATTAATTTGGTTAATTATTTAATAATTAATTGAATTTTTTTAATTCCAAAATTTTATTTTCTATTATTATATTAAAAATCCAGATTTGTTTTAATTATTTATAATTTATTTTAATTATTTATTTATGATTTATTTAATTGATTAATTCATTTAATCAATTTAATTTATTTATAAATAGTTAAATAAAATATAATTATTTATAATTAATTAAATTATTCCTAAAAATTATTTTTGAGCTTTTAAAATTTATATTTAGGTATATAAAAATCAATTAATATTATTATTAATTGATTTATTCCTATTTTATTCTTATTTTATTCGTAATAAATAGACCGTTCGTCCATTTAATACGAAACGAACGCGTATAGACTCAAAAAAAAATCTCTTTTCAATAAAAAATACTTTTGAGACCTAATTTCTTTTGTATTGAAAGATCGTTTGATTTGTGAGTCATTCTGAGTCGGTATCTCTTCGATAAATACCGTTATTAACCCGATTTCAATTCTAAAAGCACTGAGTCCTATCTTTTGATGATCTGATATATGTGCTACATGAAATATGTGATTACGTGTTATATGAGCAATATGATTACGTGTTATGTGATATGCATGCTATCTATTTACAGTATTAAAATGTCATGATTAGTTATAAATGATCGGGTAGATGTCAAGACGTATAGTTACGTCATTACATCGATTGAGTTTGGTTCCGTTAATTGAGATAGTCCTTTTGTTTGTAGAATCGAGTAGCAAGGAGTGCAGTCAAGTGTTAGACGGAGTTGTTAGCCAGCAGTATAAGCCGAGGTTATAGTGAAAGGTTATTGAGCATACTAGGCAAGTTTTCTCCCCTATTCTAAATTCAGAATAGTGAATTGTTATTGCTTTATTTATTCTTATACCAGGCAAGTATTCCTTATCTATTGTAATTTCATAATAGTTTATTATTTTACATATTCAAAATATTACAACTGTATATAAATATTCTTGTAGTGCATTAGATACCAACAATCATTGGATTATTATAATTCTTTTATTCTAGTAATTATTCTGCTAGAATAAATTTTTTGATTTGATAAGTAGTGAATAACTATGCTATCCAGATATACTCTATACAGTGAAACTTTGAGATGAGATTAGAAAATAACTAATTGTTCTGGTTATTTCGCCATCAGTTGATGTGATTACTCCGGACCATGTAAATGTGGAGTTAAATTGATAAGGATGTCATTGATACGACTTCTTTAATAAAAATTATTTTGTGAATTGGTTACTGGTTAGCGTAAGAGGCCGAGGCACCGGTCCAGCGTGAGCTATTATACGAAAGTGTAATATCTTGCAAGGCGAATATATGCCTTTTTATGGATATCCTGTAGGTACGGTATGGCTGCGGGATACCGATACCTATATTTACGGTATGGTTGCGGGATACCGGTGGTGTTTCATGACTGATCATCGGGGATAGCATAGTGCATAATTATGTTTTTTATTGAAAATGTCATTTAAATATTAAAGCTTATATGAGCTTCTGGTTTTACTCAGATATTGTTATTGTTGTTCGATTATAAGCTATATACAGCTTGTTGAGCATTTCTTTCGCTCATACTTGTTCATTATTCTGATCTTTCAGCTAAGTCAGAGCAGGACTGAGTTCCAGGTTTCACCAGGAGTTGTGTGCTTGTGAATAGTTTGGTGTATTTTCCAGGTAGACTATTTTGGGACGCTTGATTAGTGTTGAGGTTTGTAATAAAATCCGAATACTTGTAAAACTAAATACACTTATGGGTTGTAATAATATTTAGTTTGTAGTAGTGCCTATTTCATACTATAACCTGTGATCGACCCGGTTGCATGCAAGGGGTCATATTTATTATTTTATTCTGCTGTGCATATTTTAGTATTATTTATCGTATAGTAACTCCCAAATCTAGACCCCGAATTTGAGGGCGTTACATCAATAATCTCCCCTAGTAAAGTCTGTTCGAGGAATGCTTAACCTTCATCAATAATCTCCCCCGTTCTTCGTAAATCCACAGAAACTCTCCCCTCATTACTACCATGTTGCCATTTTCTGACATCTGACCCAAACTTATTGTAAGAACCCAAATTTTTGACATCGGTAAAAGACCTTTATAAATGGTAATATAATAACTTGAATTTTTGGAGACCTTGTAAAACGTTTAATGAATAGTAACCCTGACGGACAGAAAAAAACTTTTGAGCCCACACTATGTAGTGCATGAGAAACTGAGTTTCGGAGTTGATATTACGATTATACGTGCCAAATGAGTGTATGTAAACGCTATTAGTTTTCGAAGAAAACGAACTTTGAAAAATGACCGTATTTACGACTCATCGAGGATTACGGGAATCACGATATAATTACGAGATTAAAACCCTACAGATTTATATTCAAGTATGATAATTAAAAATATAAGGAATATATACTAAAGTAATTACGTCGCGAACCATTTACGAATAAGTATTACGAAAATGTTTAAGCGACCGAGCGAACGCGTAAACGATTAAATAAACGTAATGCACTAACTAAACTATGATAAGGAAGTAACCATGGTTACTTCATCAAATAGTGAGCTAACCATAGGATGATCAAGCTAGCTTGTAAAATAGTGTGATAAGGAAGCTAACCCATGTAGTTTAGCTTGTAACCTAGCAAGCTACAAAGATTTGTCCCCAAGATTTGCAACAAGAATAAACCTAGGATTCAACCTAGGAGAATAAAAATCAAGTGCAAGATCTTCCACCCCATTTTTTAGAAGCAACCTAGCAAAGAAACCAACAGAAGCAACCAAGGGAAGCAAGTATAAATACCCCCCACCCCATCAAGCTTCCATTCGGCCCTTGAAGAAAAAAAGGAGGAATTCAATTTCAAAACTCAAAATCTATCCATGGTAAAATCATTCCATTAATTCTAAAGCCTCCTAGAAATTAAACTAAGGTAAGAAAATTCTTTCATCTCTTTTTATCAAGGTTTGATGGGTGAAATAAAATCAAGAAACTCACTAGTGAATAGTATGAATAGTAACCTCTCTTTGGTTTCTTGATTTCAATGGTGGTTTTAGGTTCTAAAAATCATACCAAGCACTTCCAAGCCTCCACCATACTCAAGAACACATCTAAAGCTTTCAATAAAGGTAAAAATCTTTGGCCCAACTTTATTTAAGATTCATTTTAAGATCCATTTAGTATGTGGTAGTAAACTTAGTTCAATGAGTGGTATTGATGAAATCTTGGTGTTTAAGTTAAGTAGATTTAAGGTTGATTGTTATTGCCTCAATAAAATGATTTTCTTGAGAGGAATTTATGTGTTGATGATGAAATGATAATTTTTGGTGGTTGTGTTAAGAGTTGGGGCGTAAACAAAATCCCGATCGTAAACGTAACTCCGTTAAAACCAACAAATCGTAACTTTAAGTTTTTGCAGAAATTCACGAAGTTGTAAACTGTAGTTTCTTGAAAACTAACCCTTTTTTAGGATATAAAATGTTATAAGGATTGTTTTGGCACTTGAATCGCTTGATTCCGATTTACGGATCAAAAATTATGGTCGTTCTACTAAAAGTGATTTACGCGACGAAAACTGCTACAAATCACGAACTTTGAAAATATAAAGGATCGACTTAAAAGTGGTCATAAATCATGAAATTTTACAGAAAGTAAAATATTGAGTTTCCTAACTGCCATAAAAATTTCAAGTGAAAATAATTATTTTTCAATTTTATAAAAATATCGGAGCCGAGATCGCGCGAGTAGAAACCGTAAGAATCCATAAGCGGAGCCGATAGCGATAATGAGAATGAACCTAAGATACTTAGAAAAACGAAGCGACTATGATGTGAATAAGGACTTTAAGGAATAATAAGGGTAGTATAAGTTGAGAGGGTGCATAATAAGTAGCGTGTGAGTGCAAGTCGCCGTAAAATAGAACGGGACCTAACGAATTGTGGTTATGGTTATAGATTTTCAAGCGGAACCTAGAGCATCCTCCACCTCGAGATACCCAGGCAAGTTTTCAAACCCTACCTTTTAGGAACTGTTGTGTTGTGAATATTTTTCAAAACTGTGATATATGCATGAGATTGTTTTAAGCTGTTCTACGAAGTTTGAGATGTATTACATTACTCAATTATTGATAATTTCTAGTATATGTTCATACCGAGTTTGAAATGTTATATTTAGACCGAGACTCGGTCGGTGTAAGCTTATAAAAACCCGGAGGTATCCCGGAGGAGTTTATAATTGAGAACGTTAACGTGGCGTGTATATATTTTAGACCGAAGTTCGGTCAGTAAAAACTGATGAAAACCCGGAAGTATTCCGGAGGTGTTTTAATTAAAAATATTAACGCTACAGTAGAGCGTGACGTATAACTCGGAAGACCGAGAGTTGGTCAATTTTTTTTTATAAAGTATAAACCCGGGAATCATCCCGAAGATGTTTTGGACGATTAAAAGTCCATAATGATACGTTTTAAAGGGACTCAACGTCCACTTACGAAATATTAAAATACCTCGAACTTTTATTAAAACGATTTCCCAACGATCATATTCCCTCAACTATATTTTATTGTTCGAATAATAAATATTAAGTACCTATTCCTTTATCATGGGAATAGTATACCCCAATAATTATTTATTTCAAACCTGATTAATCATTAAAGATTAATAATTACGTAGACACAAACTAGTTGAGGAATATTATTTTTAAATATTCTTTTAAAGAGTAAACTCATTCGAGGTTTAATTATTTATCGAATCATCATTTAATTATTTATTATTTATGAAAGGGTTTATTATTGATTTAAAAATCATAGATCCTGATTTAAAACATACTTTCTGATTTCGGAATATCATTCGAATAATTTTATATCATCGGAGAACATTATCCCGACTTATTTAATATTTTGAATATAGTTTCAAGGAGAAACTTTTCCCCCTTATTTAATTATCTGTTGACAACAGTCAACTCACATCCTTAGTACTTCCTCCGAAAACTTTTGGAAGTACATATATATATATATACAGTAAAGTTATGCCTATCAACAAGCAAAACGCTTGGAGGAACTTCGATGTGGTTAGAGTTCTTGAGATATGATAGGATTTCCTAATGGATAAGGGAGGGGTAAGATCCAAGTACTTCGTGTATTGGATAGACTACTCGTACCGTAGGAGACGGTACAATATGTACCTATGGACCTGCGAAGTGTGTGTATACCGAAATGAGGACACATAGCCCGTATGCGGCAAGGGTTATAACCAAGATGTGAAGGTGTCGTCCCTCTACTAGTAGAAAAGGTTACTTTTATCGTAGTAAGACTGATCATCGTATGCGGTGGCTCCAACGAATGTCCTATTCTTCTAATTGGAATTGTGATGCAATACCGTAACCCAAGCCTAGGTGCTGAGTTTACTATTAAGGTATTCGCAGGATAATAAGATCCACTAAAGGATTGTTTTCATAAGAATGTGTGTATCACCAAGGAAAACTATTTTTGAATAAAACGTAATTATCATATATGATGTTTTATGTGAGTTATCATACAGTCATTTTCATACTGTACCTTATTATGCTGGGCATTATAGCTCACTCTTGCTTTCTTTTAAATGACACAACATAACAGATAACCAGTATGCCAGTGTGGGACTTAGTCGCTTGCAGTCATGGGGAGGATCCCTGGCAGCTTTGTCTCAGGTGTGCTAGAGTATCAGATAGATATAAGATATCAGTCGTAATTATTGTAACTTCATGTAGAGGTTATAAATAATTGTTTGAGATCCTGTAAAGTACCTTTGAGTGTAATAAAAGAAGATATTATTTTGTACGTCGTTTCTAAGGCTATAACTTATGTGTGTGAGTATGAGATTGGGGTCTGTTGGATTATTGAATCAATACCAGGTTACACATGAGTGAAGGATGGCGTGACAACCCAGATTCCTGAGCCCAGATTTGGGGGTATTACAGAAATTGTATCAGAGCATTAAGTTATAGTACTCAGAAACGAGAGTGTTAGAAGTCTGTCTAGATGCGAGATTTCGTAAGAGCTCATATAGAGTTCATCATTGGACTACCGGATGTAGCCCAATGGGTAGGTGAGGATAAATGTATATTTAAGGTATTAAAGCATGACTAATAGGACCATTGGAGATTATCAGAATGATGAGGAGAAAAATTAGAATCATATTTGATTTGGCAAGGATGTGGATGTAGAACTTGGAGATGAGTCTCTAGAGCATTTGGGGTAAACATGATATTACCAACACCATATATAAATTTTGATAACACGAGCCTTGTTACTCGTAGTTCTTTATAGGTTTCCCGTGAAGGGGCATCACATGTGAGGATCATGAAGTCTAATTATTAGTATACATTTGAGGTTATTGGCCAAACTAGTTGACAGTGTCATTTTACCAATGAGGATGGGAATGTCGTATTAATCACAAACTCACCAGAGATAGTGTCCAATATACCCTTGAGGATTCTAATTCTATTACGGAATATTTGAATGTAATAAAAGAATGTCATCATAGGACGAGTACACTATATGATATTATTAGTACGCTTAACATGAAGGGTTATGATGGTTTAGCTCAAGGATCGAGAGTTGATGGCATGACTACAATTGAATGGCGTATGATTATAATGAGCGATAGTTCGATCTTAGAACCTTTTTAAAAAGGATAGACCAGTAAGTCTAATGCGGAATTCTTCGGTAGATATGATGTCAGAGGCTACATATATATACACGTAGATCTCTAATATATTCGGTAACGTATGTTCAATTACACACACATGCCACTGAACTTATGGACTGCATTGAGATCCCTAAGAGATCTCTTTGATCTGATCCCAAGGGGAACTGGCCACTTGTAGTTAGTAACGAATGCATGTAGCAGGCCCCTATCAGCTTAATAGATGCTTTTGGAATATTTCCGAGTAAAGTCTTTGAGGTAAAGAACCAGAATGACAGATATAAGTGTGAAAGTCAAGACTAGTAAGCGATTTTAAAATGATATGAAAGAGAAACTATTTGAAACATGGAATTACGAAAAAGAAGAGGTGGGATCATCCTCAGGCGGATAATAAAGAGAGTTGGGATAATCAGTGAAATATTTTGGCACCTACTCACTGTCATGTTACTCCCTCCAAATTGTTGATCATTCGTATCACCTTGATAAGTCATATCAGGAAATCCTTTTCATTCCCTACTTTGAACTTCTTATGTGACCATATTTAATAGTCTTTCTCCGTATCAGGACGTGTTCAATTCTTTTAGTTAATCCATGAATTTTCATTCATAGATTATGATCTTCTTGTTCAACTCAGAGATATTTATACTTCATTTCAATTATCCAATAATTTTTATATATATATATATATAAATTTTCCCTCAATTCATCGATGAATATTCATAATGACTATCCTCATTTGATTCTTCTTTCATACTTACTCTTCTCAGTCGAGATTGTAAATATCCAATAAATTGTTAAAAAAATGGATGACCTAATATCCATATATTCATCGGGAATCCTTTTCCTCTAATCGGGACGAAATTATATATTGAACTTTGAAATCATAGTAAGGGTATCAATTTGATATTGGTATTCCGATTTAATTCTATTTAAAAATCTGATAAAGTATGTGAACTAGGGCACCTATGAGTGTACCCTTTATTTGGAAAGAAATATTTGATAAGAGGCTATCGATTGTTCTGATACCAAGACCACTCGATTCAGAGTTATAATTGTCTTTCTCGACCCAAATTTAAAAACCCTTTATTTTTATCATCCGGGTAGCCACAAATTTCTTCAATGGTTACGATATTGAGATTTTTTTTCAAACAAATGGAAATATTCCTAGTTGTATATGTTCTCATAAATGACTAGTTAATTGTCCTAACTAGTCAAAATTTTAATTAATACGACGAAAGCCTAGCTAATCGTCCTAGCTAGTTGTTATGGGTCAAACCAATTGTGTTGGCCATTTTCTTAGTCGGTTTATAATATTGCTTAATATGGACTAGTTATTATTTTCAAAGATCCACTTCCAATCAATTTTTTTTTACATAGTGCATTATATATGCAAAAATTTAATTATTGATGAAATTTTCAAAGATTGATTTAATTAAGACCTAACTAGATCGCCCACTCAAAAGAGAATTCATATTCAATTTTATGAAATATTTTATTCATGAAATATTTTATTCTTTCGTTTATATAACGAATATCCAATTAAAATCTTAAAGTGATTGAAGAACAATATACTTCCTTATTTGTTAATCATTGAGTAAAATTCCTTCTTTTAAAATAGCACTATGTAAAATCTTACAAGTATCATTTATATGATGTTATTATTCAGCAATCATTACTTTCAATGGTTAACCTTTGGTTGAGGATGTTATTCGATATTTCTTTCATTATTCGAGAAGAAAAGTATTCTTTCAAAGGGAAAATCTTACAAGTATCATTTGTATGATGTTATTATTCAGCAATCATTGCTTTCAATGGATATTCTCCATAATATCACAATATAGACTTTCAAGGACATGGAATGATAATCCTTGTTATATTCTTCCTTCCAAGTTATTAATCTTCTTAGTATTGCGACTCTTTTATTCAGAGCTCATTATTTGTTCAGATGTTAGATTTGGAAATCTTGTTAAGATTGTCTAAATTTCATCGATATCGTGAAAATCATTTTTTTCCAAAGCTAATTGCCTTCCCAACAAAGAGAGGTATAGTTGAGAATCGATTGTTGTAATATGAGACTGAAAGGTCAGTGCTATGATGGGGCAATCGGAGCATCGTGAAGAGTAAGTTGTTTTAAAGAGAAGAATACCATGTTTAGTTATTATCATAAGTATCTTTAATATGTTTATAGAAGAACGAAAATAGGGATACGACGTGATTAGTAAGGTACACTTCTATGAAACATTATCAGGAGAGGTGCTAATAAATTCGGGGAAAACCAAGCATGTATGAATTTGAGGAATAAGATTTTCAAGAATTGAAGGTAAGGTTAGTAGCAATCCCGTGCTAGAAATACTCGATGATAAAAATAGGATGTTGCGTGAAGTCTAATGATATGTCTACGCAGCTTAAGGACCGTGACATAAGGCTTTCTAATAATAATCTAGAATAATTGCGATAAGGTTCGTACTGAAAGGGACAAGGAGTTTACTTATGAGAAAATTTTGGAATTTTTTTTTACACTGAACACGAGATAGAGGATATAGTCAAATTGATCAAAGGCCATGATTGAGGAATCTATTATCATCAAGGAAAGGCCAATGTGGTGGCCGATACTTTAAGTAGGAAAAGATATATGGGGGATGACAAGTCTCAGAATAACTGATGAGAAGGATCACATGAAAAGAACGCTATATTACTTAACAAGAAGACTTAAAGGTGCCTAAAAATATAAACGGATATTAGTCATGACAGAATATAAAAAGGGATGTCATTGAGTAGGTAAGTAAGTATTCGACATGGTTGAAAATGAAAACGGAAAGACGAAGGTTAAAATTTTGGCAATTTCGACTTGTAGATGACCCAAATAGGAGTTAGAGTTAATTATAATAAATTTTGAAGGAGGTAAAAAAAACCAAGTTAACCATCGTGCTATTTGAGGATTTTGAGTGATAGATTAAATAAGACCGCTTACTTTATTATGCAAACGATAGATGTCCGCTCTACAATATTGTTATGAACGTAGAAGAGATAATTGGGATAGAGAGACTCTGTGACGACTGTGCCGCACAAGGACCCAAGATTTAATTTCACAACGAGACTATTTCCCAAGATATTTTATAAAAAAGGATGGACATAGGCACGACTTAGAGTTCTCAAATCGACAAGTAGAACGAGAGGACTATCCTGATCATTGAAGATACGTCTAGCGGCTTACCTTTTATTTGGAAAGGTTTGGGGAATCGTCTATTGTTGACAGATAATTCGTGTAGATGTACTTACCATGCTAGCATACAAAAAATAGTCGCCAGTATCCCTTACAAAGGGCAACGTGAAAGAATGAAGGATGTTATTGTCAGAGCTGATAGGATGCGAAGAAGATCGTACACGCCCTATAAAGGCCACTGGTAGTAGATATCAATAAACGTGAATACGTCTAAGGTGCTAGCGAGAATAACAAGTATGACCCAGAAGGTATCGTAGTACTATAGAAATTATACAGGGAATGATTAAAGAAGTCCGACCGATGACGGAAGCTGAACGTTCCACAATCCTAAAACGCGTCAATAAATTGCGTATGGAATGGTGTTTCCTTCAAGATGGCAACAGGACGATGACGTGCTTTACGTTACTACAGGAAGAAATGTTAAATCTGGCGCTAAGCGTGTAGCATGAGACGAGCGTGTAGAAATGCGACGAGAACTTCTTACATAGAATAATCGACAGAGATGATGCACCCAAAATGGGAAAACGTTAAGAAATGAAACTCTAGCACTATTAGGAGCGATGTAGGGGGGAACGAATAAGTTGAAGGATGATTCCAAACACTAGAAGATGCGCTTATCGTCCATGTTATCAGTTTTTAAGGGAAATGAAGTGGCCAGTTGACGTTAATCGAATTATCGACAATAACGAGTTATCATGCGTGCATTGGAACGGCTACAAAGCTTGTACGGAAGAAAGAATTGTTCTCTCTTAGGTTGGGAAGAAATTGGTAAGCGGAGGATACTGGACCATAGTTGAGTCCACAGACCAAGGAATTCCTAGAATTATCAGAACCCGGCTAGTGGCAGCCCAGGACGAATAATAGAGATATGCGGACTAGGACTATAAAGACAGAAAGTACGAAGTAGCAGACCAAGTATTGTTGAGAGTACCTCCCGAGGAGGGAGTGATGAGATTCGAAAGGGAAAGAAATGTTGAACCCAAGATTTATTGGACCAGTTGAAGGATTAAAGGACTAAGAAGGTTGACTTATAAATTAGCACCATCATCGAACGATCACCAAGTTTATAACGAGTACCATGAATCGAGGTTAGCAAATTTAACCGTCAAAACTAAACATACGATTGAAAATGAGCTAATAAACTCGTAGCCAGACTTAGCGTATATCGCGTAACGTGTAGAGGTCATAAGACTACAAGGACGACTACCCGGAAATATATTGGATGGATGAGTGGAAATTTTATGAAGAGATCAAATACTGCAAGGTCAACGTGAGAACTCGAGGTTGTCATGCGAGAAGCATATCCCTACCTGTTTCTGAACTGATTCCGGGACGGAATCCTTTTAAAGGGGGAAGACTGTAAGAACCCAAATTTTTGACATCGGTAAAAGACCTTTATGAATGGTAATATAATAACTTGAATTTTTGGAGACCTTGTAAAATGTTTAATGACTAGTAACCCTGACGGATGGGAAAAAACTTTTGAGCCCACCCTATGTAGTGCATGAGAAACTGAGTTTCGGAGTTGATATTACGAATATATGTACCAAATGAGTGTATGTAAACGCTATTAGTTTTCAAAGAAAACGAACTTTGAAAAATGACCGTATTTAGGACTCATCGAGGATTACAGGAATCATGATATAATTACGAGATTAAAACCCTGCGGATTTATATTCAAGTATGATAATTAAAAATATAAGGAATAAATACTAAAGGAATTACGTCGCGAACCATTTACGAATAAGTATTACGAAAACGTTTAAGCGACCGAGCGAACGCGTAAATGATTAAATAAACGTAACGCACTAACTAAATCATGGTAAGGAAGTAACCATGGTTACTTCAGAAAATAGTGAGCTAACCATAGGATGATCAAGCTAGCTATCAAAATAGTGTGCTAAGGAAGCTAACCCATGTAGTTTAGCTTGTAACCTAGCAAGCTACAAAGATTTGTCCCCAAGATTTGCAACAAGAATAAACCTAGGATTCAACCTAGGAGAATAAAAATCAAGTGCAAGATCTTCCACCCCATTTCCTAGAAGCAACCTAGCAAAGCAACAAAATGAGGCAACCAAGGGAAGCAAGTATAAATACCCCCCACCCCATTAAGCTTCCATTCGGCCCTTGAAGAAAAAAAGGAGGAATTCAATTTCAAAACTCAAAATCTATCCATGGTAAAATCATCCCATTAATTCTAAAGCCTCCTAGAAATTAAAATAAGGTAATAAAATTCTTTCATCTCTTTTTATCAAGTTTTGATGGGTGAAATAAAATCAAGAAACTCACTAGTGAATAGTATGAATAGTAACCTCTCTTTGGTTTCTTGATTTCAATGGTGGTTTTAGGTTCTAAAAATCATACCAAGCACTTCCAAGCCTCCACCATCCTCAAGAACACATCTCAAGCTTTCAATAAAGGTAAAAATCTTTGGCCCAAATTTATTTAAGATTCATTTTAAGATCCATTTAGTATGCGGTAGTAAACTTAGTTCAATGAGTGGTATTGATGAAATCTTGGTGTTTAAGTTAAGTAGATTTAAGGTTGCTTGGTGTTGCCTCAAGAACATGATGTTCTTGAGAGTAATTTGTGTGTTGATGATGAAATGATGATTGTTGGTGGTTGTGTTAAGAGTTAGGGCGTAAACGAAACCCCGATCGTAAACGTGACTCCGTTAAAACCAACAAATCGTAACTTTAAGTTTCTGCAGAAAGTCCCGAAGTTTTAAACTGTAGATTCTTGAAAAATTACCCTTTTTTAGGATAGAAAATGTTATAAATATCATTTAGATGCTTGAATCGCTTGATTCCGATTTACGAATCAAAAGTTATGGCCGTTTTACTAAAAGTGATTTACGCGACAAAAACTGCTACAAATTACGAACTTTGAAAATATAAAGGATCGACTTAAAAGTGTTCATAAATCATGAAATTTTTACATAAAGTAACATATTTAGTTTCCTAACTTCCATAAAAATTTCAAGTGAAAATAATTATATTTCAAGTTTATAAAAATATCGGAGCCGAGATCGCGCGAGTAGAAACCATAAGAATCCATAAGCGGTGCCGACAGCGATAATGAGAATGAACCTAAGATACTTAGAAAAACGAAGCGACCATGATGTTAATAAGGACTTAAAGGAATAATAAGGGTAGTATAAGTTGAGAGGGTACATAATAAGTAGCGCGTGAGTGCGAGTCACCGTAAAATAGAACGGGAACTAACGAATTATGTTTATGGTTATAGATTTCCAAGCGGAACCTAGAGCATCCTTTACCTCGAGATACCCAGGCAAGTTTTCAAACCCTACCTTTTAAGAACTGTTGTGTTATGAATAGTTTTCAAAACTGTGATATATGCATGAGATTGTTTTAAACTGTTTTACGAAGTTTGAGATGTATTACATTACTCAATTGTTGATAATTTCTAGTATATTTTCATATCGAGTTCAAAATGTTATATTTAGACCGAGAGTCGGTCGGTGTATGCATATAAAAACCCAGAGGTATCCTGGAGGAGTTTATAATTGAGAACGTTAACTCTAGAGAGTAACGTGGCGTGTATATATTTTAGACCGAGGTTCGGTCAGTAAAAAATGATAAAAACCAGGAAGTATTCCGGTGGTGTTTTAATTAAGAATATTAACGCTACAGTAGAGCGTGACGTATAATCGTAATACCGAGAGTCGGTCAGTTTTTTTTTATAAAGTATAAACACGGGAATCATCCTGGAGATGTTTTGGACGATTAAAAGTCCATAATGATACGTTTTAAAGGGACTCAATGTCCACTTACGAAACATTAAAATACCTCGAACTTTTATTAAAATGATTTCTCAACGATCATATTCCCTCAACTATATTATATTGTTCGAATAATAAATATTAAGTACCTATTCCTTATCATGGAAGTAGTATACCCCAATAATTATTTATTTAAAACCTGATTAATCATTAAAGATTAATAATTACGTAGACACAAACTAGTTGAGGAATATTATTTTTAAATATTCTTTTAAAGAGTAAACTCATTCGAGGTTTAATTATTTATCGATCATCATTTAATTATTTATTATTTATGAAAGGGTTTATTATTGATTTAAAAATCATAGATCCTGATTTAAAACATACTTTCTGATATCGAAATATCATTCGAATAATTTCATATCATTGGAGAACATTATCCCGACGTATTTAATATTTTGAATATAGTTTCAAGGAGAAACTTTTCCCCCTTATTTATTTATCTGTTGACAACGGTCAACTCACATCCTTAGTACTTCCTCCAAATACTTTCGGAAGTACATATATATATACAGTAAAGCTATGCCTATCAACAAGCAAAACTCTTGGAGGAACTTCGATGTGGTTCAAGTTCTCGAGATATGATAGGATTTCCTAATCGACAAGGGAGGGGTAGGATCCAAGTACTTCGTGTATTGGATAGACTACTGGTACCGTAGGAGACGGTACAATATGTACCTATGGACCTGCGAAGTGTGTGTATACCCGAAATGAGGACACATAGCCCGTATGTGGCAAGGGTGATAACCAAAATGTGAAGGTGTCGTCCCTCTACTAGTAAAAAAAGTTACTTTTATCATAGTACGACTGATCATCATATGCGATGGCTCCAACGAATGTCCTATTTTTCCAATTGGAATTGTGATGCAATACCGTAACCCAAGCCTAGGTGCTGGGTTTACTATTAAGGTATTCGCAGGATAATAAGATCCACTAAAGGATTGTTTTCATAAGAACATGTGTATCACCAAGGAAAACTATTTTTGTATAAAACGTAATTATCATATATGATGTTTTACGTGAGTTATCATACAGTCATTTTCATATTATACCTTATTATGTTGGGAATTATAGCTCACTCTTGCTTTCTTTTAAATGACACAACACAACAGATAACCAGTATGCCGGTGTCGAACTTAGTCGCTTGCAGTCATGGGGAGGATCCCTGGCAGCTTTGTCTCAAGTTTGCTAGAGTATCAGATAGATATAAGATATCAGTCGTAATTATTGTAACTTCATGTAGAGGTTATAAATAATTGTTTGAGATCCTGTAAAGTACCTTTGAGTTTAATAAAAGAAGATATTATTTTGTACGGCGTTTCTAAGGCTATAACTTGTGTGTGTGAGTATGAGATTGGGGTCTGTTGGATTATTGAATCAATACTAGGTTACACATGAGTGAAGGATGGCGTGAGGACCCAGATTCCTGACCCCGGATTTGGGGATGTTACACTTATTGTGTTATTTCATAGATGTGGGTTATAATACACATCATGCATAGCCTTTAGTTCACCATTCTTGCACATCAATATACTGTTCCTTTTCCTTTAATCTCCAGAGTAGAGCCATCCCCAAAGCGTACTTGTCCAGTGATATGTTCATCTAATTCAACATACTTTATTTCGCACCCAGTCATGTGATTAGATGCCACATTACCGAGATACTAAATGTTTGATTCGCTACTTTTCTTGTCACTCCTTGCAAACAAAGAACAATTAACCTTATTTTCATCGAACACGAGTCCTGGCTTTTTCTTTCGTGTTTAGCCAACAATAGTGCTGGCTCATCATCGTCGATCATGGACATATTTGCCTCTTGCCTCTTGATTTTTTTTGTCTTTTCTTCTGCTTTTTCTTCCTTCTATCTTCTACTAATGTACAACAATCTTGGTTTGCCTCCCAAGAAGTGCTTGGTTTATGTCGCTAGCTTGACGTAGAATCCTGAGATCAAGTGGAAAATAAAATGGCACTAACCACCTCACGGTTTGCCGTATTTCCATAGTAATGCTTCAGACGTTGTCCATTACCTTGAACGCTTGGCATGGATCATTCTCAAAAAGTTCCGCCGCTCCATGTGGAAATACAGTTTTGATAACAAACGGCCCTGACCACCCCGACTTCAATTTTCCAGGAAAAAAAAGAAGATGAGAGTTGAACAAAAGAATTTGTTGCCCCGACACAAATGATTTGAGCACTAGACCCCTATCGTGCCACCTCTTGACTTTCTCATTATACATTTTATTGTTCTCATACGCTTGAAGTCGAAACTCATTGAGTTCATTTAATTGAAGCATCCTTTTCTTACCAGTTGCATCAATATCAAGGTTCAATTTTTCAAAGCCCATTATGCCTTGTGCTCTAGCTCCACAGGCAAATGATATCCTTTACCATAAACCAATTAAAACGGTGACATGCTTACCAGAGTCTTGTATGCTGTCCGATACACCCAAACAGCTTTATTCAGCTTCAAAGACCAATCCTTCCTCGATGGACATACAAACTTCTCTAAAATACGCTTAATTTCTCTGTTAGATACCTCATCTTGACCATTAGTCTGAGGATGGTAGGCTGTAGCAATGCGATGATTCACATTATATCTTTGCATCATAGCAGTGAACTTGCGATTGTGGAAATGCGATCCCTCATCACTGATTATGACTCTTGGGGTCCCAAATCTTGTGAATATCTGCTTGTGAAGAAAATTAAGCACTACCTTCGCATCATTCGTCGGCAAAGCCTTGACTTTCACCTATTTCGAGACATAATCCACCGCCAACAAGATATACCGATTATTGTAAGATGATACAAATGGCCCCATGAAGTCAATTCCCCAAACATCGAAGACCTCAACCTCAAGTAGCATATTAAGAGGCATTTCATCCCTCATAGACATATTACCAACATGCTGGCAGCGATCACACTTCAAAATGAACTGATGCGTATCCATAAACAATGTATGCCAAAAGAATCCTGCTTGAAGAATATGAGATGTTATCTTTTCTCCACCATAGTGGCCTCCATAAATAGTAGAATGGAAGTCTCGCAAGATACCCTTCGTCTCGCTGTACGGAATACATCTCCTGATGATTTGGTTAGCTCCTTGCCGAAAGAAGAACGGCTCATCCCACATGTACCACTTCACCTCATGAAGAAACTTCTTCCTTTGAGGAGAAGACAAGTCAGGAGGCATAATATTGCTCACAAGGTAGTTCACAATGTCTGTGAACCACGGTTCTTGCTCTTGCACCCCAAACAGTTGCTCATCGGGAAAAGACTCATTTATCATTGTCTTATCCTGTGAAGTCGTACTTAGATCTTCTAACCGAGAGAGATGATCAGCGACTTGATTCTCAGTACCTTTTCTATCCTTGATCTCCAACTCAAACTCCTGAAGCAGAAGAACCCACTGAATCAATCTAGGATTCGAGTCCTTCTTCGAGACGCGATAGCGAATAACTGCATGATCAGTGAAAACTGTCACTTTCGTCCCAAACAATTAAGAACAAAACTTCTCAAAATCATAGACAATGGCTAAGAGTTCCTTCTCAGTAGTAGTATAGTTCAGCTGAGCACCATTGAGGGTCTTACTAGCATAGTAGACCACATGAAGTATATTGTTCTTCCTTTGCCCAAGAACTGCTCCAACTGCATAGTCACTTGCATCGCACATCATGTCAAAAGGTTCATTCCAATTAGGTGCAGTTATGATAGGTGCCATAATCAAACTCTTCTTTAAGCTCTCAAAAGTAGCTAGACACTCATCGTCAAACTTGAAAGGGACATCTTTCTCCAAAAGATTGCACAAGGGTTTAGAGATTTTAGAGAAGTCCTTGATGAACCGCCTATAGAAACCCGCGTGACCAAGAAAACTGCGAATCCCCTTAACAGAAATTGGTGAAGGAAGGTTTCCAATGACCCCCACCTTGGCTTTGTCCACCTCAAGACCTTTACTAGAGACCTTGTGCCCAAGAATGATGCCCTGTTGTACCATAAAATGACATTTCTCCCAGTTGAGAACCAGATTGGTCTCAACACACCTTTTAAGAACTGCGCCAAGATTCTGCAAGCACTCGTCGAAGGAATCCCCGAACACAGAAAAATATCCATGAACACCTTCACATTCTGACCAATCATGTCAGAGAAGATAGCAATCATGCATCTCTGAAATATGGCGGGTGCACCACACAACCCAAAAGAAACTCTTCTAAAGGCAAAAGTACCAAACAGACATGTGAAGGTAGTCTTTTCTGATCTTCTAGAGCGATGCAAATATGATTATAACACAAATAGCCATCTAGAAGACAACAGTATTCATGCCCAACCAACCTGTCAAGCATCTGATCAATGAAAGGAAGAGGGAAGTGATCCTTCCTCATGGCCTTATTTAGCTTCTTATAATCCATGCAAACTTTCCACCCCATGACTGTTCGAGTAGGAATGAGCTCATTCTTCTCATTAGTGACCAGAGAGATACCTCCTTTCTTCGGCACACACTAAACTGGCATCACCCTAGAACTGTCAGAAATAAGATAGATGATCCCTGCATCTAGCCACTTGAGAATTTCCTTCTCCACAACCTCTTTCATTATTGGATTAAGCGTTCTCTGTTGCTCAATAGTTGGCTTGCTTCCTTCCTCTAGCAGAATTTTATGCATGCAATAAGAAGGGTTGATTCCCTTGATATCTTCTATAGTCCATCCAATTGCCGATTTGAATTCTCTCAAAATTCTCAAGAGCTTTTCCTCATCATTTAAGTGTTCAGGAAATGGTTTAAGCTCGAGTGTAGGAGCTTCCTTAATAGATGGCTTGAGGCGCTTTGGAAAATTTTTCAGCTCTTCCAATCCAAGAGATTCAAAAGACATATCCAACCTTCACTTCCAAGGAGAAACATTCAAATACTGTAACTGTTCATCACCTTCATCATCTTCACTATCTGAATTCCCCAACAAGGCCTTCTCTAAGGCGTCGGACCTTAGCATTTGATCAAGTTCTGAAGTAACCACAGAATTGACCAATTCCACTTTTAAGCACTCCTCATTATCAGTTGGGAATTTCATGGCATTAGAAACATTAAGTCACATCATGATCTAATACTCGCATAGTGAGCTCACCCTTCTGCACATCAATCATGATTCGACTAGTAGCCAGGAATGGTCTTCCCAAGATTATGGGAATCTTTTTGTCCTCCTCGAAATCAAGAATTACAAAGTCAGCAGGAAAGATGAGTTTGTCCACCTTGACCAAGACATCCTCCACAATGCCCCGTGGATATGTAATAGAGCGATCGGCCAATTACAAGGACATATAAGTAGGCTTTGGATCAGGTAAATCCAACTTCTTGAAGACAGACAAAGGCATCAGAGTGATGCTAGCTCCCAAATCATATAAACACTTATCGAAGGACAAGTTTCCGATAGTGCAAGAAATACTGAAGCTTCTGGGATCTTTAGGCTTTGGAGGCAACTTCTGTTGCAGCACAACACTGCATTCCTCCGTGAGAGCAACGGTCTCTAAGTCATCGAGCTTCACTTTCTGAGAGAGAATACCTTTCATAAATTTCGCATAGCTAGACATCTGTTCAAGAGCTTCATCGAAAGATATGTTGAAATGAAGTTTCTTGAACACCTCCAAAAATTAGCAAACTGCTTATCCAACGTTTGCTTCTGCAGCCTCTTAGAAAAAGGAGGTGGAGGATAGACCTGTTTCTCCCCTGTATTACCCTCAGGAGGAGTGTGTTCCAAAGTTTTCTTCCTTGTTTCTACTTCTGCTTACTTCTGTACTTCTTCTTCAACCACATCTTCAGATTCTGGAACTTGAGCTTTTTCTTGGCTTGCAACCTTCCCAGACTTCAATATAATTGCCTTAACCTGCTCCTGTGCTTCCTTCTTACCTGGAACTTCTTTGTTACTAGGGAGTGTACTAGGTTGTCGATTCAGCAAGGCATTCGCAATCTGCCCAATTTGATTATCCAAGGTCTTGATAGAAACCAATTGGCTCTTGCACATGAGCCTTAACTCCTCCAATTCAGATTTTTCATTAGATTTGTTGTGTATATGTTGTGCACTTGATGATTTCATGAACAAAACACCTTGGTAGATTTTACTTGGTGAAAACTTGTAGCACTCGACGGATAAGAATTACAGTCCCGATGGATGACTCAATATAGTCCCGACGGATGATGATTTATTATCCATCGAGTGAGTAGCTTATGTAACAATAAGTCTGTAGCACATTTCTGCATAAACATTGTTTAGAATCTGTAGTAGTATTTGAGTCATGATTGACTTTAACTAGATATGCAGAATAGGTTGATTAATTGTACATAGATGATGTCTTGTAATTCTGCATAAGTGAAATGAAGTCAAGTGCCTGATTGCTACCCGACGGATAAACAACAATGCACTCGATGGATGATCAACAACCCGACGGATGATCATTAACTCGATGGATGATCATGAACCCGAAGGATAAAGAATTCAAACATCTATTGACAGTGACAACATAATCACTGCGTCGAGTGGATGCAAATGGAATGTGGTAGCCTATTTAAGTGGGTTTTTGAGAACAAAGTAACATTGCCTTTTCCATGCTATTGTGAAGATATTCAAAGATACTGGAATAGAGTAATGTAGTAGCATTGTAATAGACTAGATAGTTTTTGTTTTATTATCTTTTCTTATTACTTTGTAATCTTGGTGGTATATAAACCAAGAAGTAGCAAATAGAAACAAGAGATCTGAGATACAACAAGAGAAACATTTGTAAGCAGAATTCTTAGCATTTCTCTGTATTCTCAGTAGTTCAATATTTGTAAGCAGCTGTGGGCGTTTTGCACACAGAGTTCTCTCGATATATTATATATATCTCTGGTAGAATCATTCAAATCCACCAGAAAGTTTTTAAAGACTCTTGTTTTTAATTACTTGTATTTTGATTTATTTAAGTAATTATTCCACATCGTGCTAATCAATTCATACTTATATATATATATATATATATATATATATATATATTCGAGTTAGAACATTTTCAATCAAGAAAAAGTTTCAAGAATTCCATTCGACCCCCCTTCTGTAATTCTTGTTATATTGTTAAGGGACTAACAATTGGTATCAGAGCAAGCTCTTAACTTACAAAGAGTTTAAAGATCAAAACAAGGTAGAAAGATGAACAAGAAGGATGTTGGAGTCAAGATTCCTTTTCTGGATAAAGATAATTACCATCATTGGAAGGTAAAGATGCATCTTCATCTGCTTTCTCAAGATGAGGCCTATGTGGACTACATAGAAAGAGGCCCTCATGTACCAATGAGAGCTGCAACTGGGAATGAGCCATCTGTCCCCAAGCCAAGGCATGAATGGTCTGATCCTGACATTGAACAAGTCAGGAAGGATAAAAAGGCCATGAATATTATGTTCAATGGAGTTAATGGTGATATGTTTGACAACATCATCAATTGTAAAATTGCCAAAGAAGTTTGGGACACTATACAGATTATCTGTGATGGCACTGAGCAAGTCAGAGAAAACAAGATGCAGCTTCTGATTCAGCAATATTAGCATTTTCATAGTGAAGAAAGTGAGTCTCTCACTGACATTTTTAGTAGGTTTCAAAAACTGCTAAATGCTTTAAAGTTGCATAAAAGGGTCTATCAGACAAAAGACTCCAATCTGAAATTCCTTAGATCTCTTCCAAAGGAATGGAAACCAATGACAGTCTCATTAAGAAACTCACAAGATTATAAGGAGTTTACTTTGGAGAGACTGTATGGCATCATAAAAACTTATGAGCTTGAAATATAGCAAGATGAGAGGATGGAGAGAGGAAAGAAGAAAGGAGGGTCCATTGCACTAGTTGCTGAGTTGGAAAAGGAGAAGGATGTGAAGATGGAAGCTGTTGAGTCAACTTCAAGGGTCTGTGAAAGCAAGGGCAAGGGGCTGGTAGCTGAAAATGAAGATTCTTTGAGCCAAGATAACATGGAGGACATTGATGAACACCTAGCATTTCTTTCCAGAAGATTTGTCAATCTCAACTTCAAGAAGAACTTTGGAGCAGCCAAGCCAAATAGAAACATGGTGGATAAATCAAAATTCAAATGTTTCAAGTGTGGCTTGGCAGGGCATTTTTCCAGTGAGTGTAGAAAGTCAGATTCCAGCAAGAAAAAGTTTGAGCCTGTGGATTATAAGCAAAAATACTTTGAACTGCTCAAACAAAAGGAAAGGGGTTTTATTACACAAGAAAATAACTGAGCAGCAGATGGTCTGGATGAAGATGAAGATGTCAGCTATGTCAATCTAGCCCTAATGGCCAAGTCTGATGAAATAGAAACAAGTTCTTCAAGTAATCAGGTAATTACTACAAACATTGCACATTTATCTAAAGTTGAGTGTAATGATGCCATAAATGACATGTCTACAGAGTTATATCATTTGCGTGTTACACTTAGGTCTCTTACTAAAGAAAATGCTAAAATCAAAGAAAACAATTTGTTTTTAAGTGAGAGGAATAATGTGCTTGAGTTTCAGTTCATTGATTTTGAAAAGTTAAGAATTGAGTGTAAGATTGCCAAGGAGGAATTAACTGAGTCCTTGAAGAAAGAAGAAATTTTGAAGAAGTAGCTCGAGGGTGAATAGGAGGTGATTAAGGCATGGAAAATATCTAGAGATGTTCATGCTTAAATCACCAAAGTTCAAGGAATCGAGTCCTTTTGTGATGCAGCCTGGAAAAAGAACAAAGAGAAACTAGAACCAAATTTGGTAGATGGAGTGCTAACAGATATAGACTCGACGGATGATGAGGATCATCCGTCGGATAACAAAAAGGGTTATCCGTCGAATGATGAAAATCCTCATCCGTCGGCTGTGAGCAAGCCTATCAGTAAAGCCAAACTTGTTAAGCTGAATGAGAAGTATGGATCTGCTTCCAAGAACTTTGTTTCAGGAGAATCGAGTCAAGTTAAGAAAGGGAAAAAGGCTAATGTTGGTCACATGACTGTTAAATAGTTAAGTGACAGACTTGAAAAGATTGAGGTAAAAACAGAGACTAAAAAGAAAAATAATAGAAATGGTAAAGTAGAGATTAACAAACACAATAACTACACACCTGATAAATATGCTCCTAGAAAAATCTATGTCAAGTGTGGTAGTGTAAATCATTGGTCTGTTAATTGCAAATCTGCCATGCCTACTTCCATGTCTGTGCCACCTCACTTTCCTAACATGAATGCCATGCCTCCCATGCCTATAATTGTTATGTCTACACAGAATATGAATGCACAATTTGCTAATATGTCATTTGCACCTAATCCCTATTATTCTGCATATAGTATGGCTCAAATGCTATTTAGCATGCCATACTGGAATAACATGTTTACTAATAGCATGCCATTTCCTGTTAATCATAATATGCATGATAATTCTGTTGCAATGAATGGTTTCAAAGTCAATTCAGTAACCTTCAACTCAGAAGCCTGTGTTGTGACTAATAAAAGAAGCAACAAAGTGGTTCTCACTGGTGTGAGAAAAGGAAATATGTACCTAGCTTATTTCAACTCATCTAATGCAGAATCTGTTACTTGTCTTCTCAGTAAAGCAAGTCAGGATGAAAGTTGGCTAGGCACAAAAAGCTATCCCATTTAAACTTCAAGACCATGAATGAGTTAGTAAAGAAAAAACTGGGTAGAGGCATTCCTCTAGTGGAGTTTTCTAAGGATGGACTGTGTGATGCCTGTCAAAAAGGAAAGCAGATTAAAGCATCATTCAGGAAGAAACTTGATTCAACAATTGAAGAACCTTTGCAATTGTTACACATGGATTTGTTTGGACCAGTCAATGTGTTGTCCATCTCAAGGAAAAGATTTTACCTAGTAATTGTAGATGATTTCTCAAAGTTCTCTTGGACATATTTCTTAAAGTCTAAAGATGAGGCTAGTGAAATCATCATCAATCACATAAGGAAAGTCAATAATCATCCTGATTTCAAGGTTAGAAGAATCAGGAGTGACAATGGAACTGAGTTCATGAATTCTGTCATGAGAGCATTTTATGAAGAAAATGGGATTCTGCATGAGTTTTCAGCAGCAAGAACTCCACAACAAAATGGAGTAGTGGAAAGGAAGAACAGATCACTCATTGAAGCTGCCAGGACAATGCTTGAAGGATCTAAACTGCCAACATATTTCTGGGCTGAAGCTATAAATACTGCATGCTACACTCAGAATATTTCCCTGACTAATCAAGAAAGATGCATGACTCCCTATCAATTGTTCAAGAATAAGAAGCCAACTCTAAATTTTCTTCATGTCTTTGGTTGTAAGTGCTATATTCTGAGAAATCAAACTGATCAAAATGGAAAGTTTGATGCTAAAGCAGATGAAGGAATTTTTGTTGGATATGTTGTAGGTAAAGCATATAGAGTCTACAATCTAAGAACCATCATTGTTGTGGAATCAATACATGTTGTGTTTGATGATAAAAAGATTGAAGGATTTCAAAATGGAGATTACCATGAGAGCCTCAAATTTGATAATGTGGAGATGGTTAGTGATGACAGTGATGATGAAAGTGATCAAGAAATAGTGTCAAAGGATAATGCAGAAAAATCTACTACCAATGAAGCATAAAACTCAACATCTGTCGAGTTGCAAAATGCTTCATCCGTCGGGAGGTAATCTGCGTTATCCGTCGGGAGACAACCAACTTATTCCGTCGGTACTCAAAATTCACCATCCGTCGGGTTATCAAGAGAAGCTGGAAATTAAGACAGATCACCTATAGAAAGTTCCCCTTTCTCAAATCAAAGATCCACAAACTTAGGGGGAGTTTCGAATAATCAAAACTCAATCACATATCAAGAAAACAATGAGGCCTCTTCATCTAGAGCCAATCTACCTCAACAAAGAAAATGGACAAAAGATAACCCCTTTGAACTCATAATTGGTGATGTATCTTCTAGAGTTCAAACAAGGAGAGAAACTCAAGAAGAATGTCTATACAGCAGCTTTCTTTCCAAGGAAGAACCAAAGAAGGTAGAAGAAGATTTGTTGGATCCTGATTGGATTTTAGCTATGCAGGAGGAGCTAAACCAATTTGAAAGGAATAATGTATTGAAGCTGGTGCCCAAGCCTAAAGGAAAGAATACAATAGACACCAAGTGGGTATTCAGAAACAAGATGGATGAAAATGACATAGTTATCAGGAACAAAGCTAGATTGGTTGCCAAAGGCTACTGTCAACAAGAAGGAATAGATTTTGATGAAACATTTGTTCTGTTGCAAGACTTGAAGCCATCATAATCTTCTTAGCCTATGCAACCCATGCCAATTTCAAGGTCTATCAAATGGATGTCAAAAGTGCCTTTCTGAATGGAGATTTGGAGGAGGAAGTCTATGTCAGTCAACCTCCTGGTTTTGAAGATCCAAATTTTCCAGAACATGTCTATTATCTTTTGAAAGCACTTTATGGACTGAAGCAAGCACCTAGAGCCTGATATGACACTTTATCAAAGTTCCTTTTGGAAAATCATTTCACAAGAGATACTGTATATAAAACCTTATTTTTCAGAAATGTTAATGGCTCTAGTATACTTGTTCAAATTTATGTAAATGATATTATTTTTGGCTCTACAGATGAGAAACTTTACAAAAAGTTTGCCAAACTGATGCAAAGCAAGTATGAAATGAGTATGATGGGAGAACTAACTTACTTTCTTGGTTTACAAGTCTAGTAAGTTAGTGATGGAATATTCATTAGTCAAACTAAATATATTTTTTATCTTTTAAAGAAGTTTGATCTAATGGATTGCACATCTGCAAAAACTCACATGGCCACTGCAACTAAGCTTGAATTAACCACTACTGAAAATTCTGTGGATATTTCAAGTTATAGGGGCATGGTTGGCTCACTTGTGTACTTAACAGCTAGTAGGCCAGATATAATGTTTGCTACATATTTATGTGCTAGATTTCAGGCTGATCCTAGAGAAACTCACTTAATAGCTATTAAAAGAATTTTTAGATATCTCAAGGGAAAACCAAAACTTGGCATTTGGTACCTTAGAGATTCTGGTTTTGATCTAACTGGTTATTCAGATGCAGATTATGCAGGTTGTAGAATTGATAGAAAAAGTACAACAAGAACCTGTCAATTTCTAGGAAACAAGCTTGTGTCCTGGTTCAGTAAAAAGCAAAATTCAGTTTCTACTTCTATAGCTGAAGCTGAATATATTGCTGTTGGCAGTTGCTGTGCACGGAATTTATGGATGAGAAATCAATTGCTAGACTATGGTTTGCAAGTTAAAAGGATTCCTATTTTCTGTGATAACACAAGTGGAATTGCCATCACTGAAAATCCAGTACAATATTCAAGGACAAAGCACATAGATATCAAGTACCACTTCATAAGGGAACATGTAATGAATGGTACTGTAGAACTACATTTTGTTCCAAGTGAGAAGCAGCTTGCAGATATCTTTACCAAGCCACTTGATGAATCCACCTTTTCAAGGTTGGTAAGTGAGTTAGGTATGCTTAATTATTTGTGAATCTTTATGAGATTATTTGCAAGTTGGAATGCAGCCAGAAATTTAATTAATTTTTCAGTCTTGGTTGAAATTTTGGCTAAGTCAAAATTTACATCTCGACGGATGACCTTTATCAATCGAGTTTGATCATCCGTCAGAATACTATTTGCTAATAAAAATCAATTATTTTTCTGGAATATTTTATGACACGACGGATAACAGTTTATCCTCATCCGTCGAATTGTCTTAATCTAAGCCGTTAATTTCCTGAACATCATCCATCGAGTATACTTACAGTTTGTAAGCATAACACGACGGATAATGGGTGGAATTTTTATAGTTTATTTTTAAACGGCTATTTTAGGTCATTTCTATTGGTTACTTTATTTTACTTTATTATTTTTAACAGTTATTTTTGAGATAATATAAAAGCTTATTTCATTTCAATAGCTTTTTCTTTTGTCATTCTCAATTCAACTGCTCAAGCTTCTCTCATTCTCAAAGCACTTATTATCTCTCTCTCTTCAAGCTCTTATTCTCTATCAATGGCACCTGTTGTAAAGATTATGTCTCAAACTGGGTTCATTTATGAGAAGAACAATTTCACCGCACTAGTGAACAGGGGGATTCAGCATTCCGGTGACTATCACAAGATGATGGACTTTGTGAAGAATTGCAAGCTCAACTATGCCATGCTAGAATCACCCACAATCTTCTGTGAAGTTGTTGAAGAGATGTGGACCACTGCTACCTACAACTCAACAGATAAGACCATCACTCTAACCATTAAAGGTAAAGAATTATGTATCAATAGTGATGTGATAAAAGCATGTTCCAAAATTCCTGATAACAATGTGACTTCATCACACACTGACACTGATATAATCAATATGCTTAATTCCATGAACTATGCACTTCCTACTTCTAAACTGAGTGATATTAGGAGAATGGGTCTTACGAAAGAATGGAGTTTTATGTGTGATGTAGTTACAAAGGTTTTCTCAGGAAAGATCAGTAATTTTGATTCAGTGAATATTTCCATGCTTAATATGCTCTACATGCTAGTTACAGATAAGTATTTTAATTTTAATGACCTTGTTTTGTTTGAGTTAGGTTTTAAACTAGGAGAGTTATATAAAAGAGGTAAAAATGTGTATTATGCTAGATTCTTTATGATGTTAGCTAACCACCTCTGTGAAGAGATTGTGCTTGAGAACCCTAACAACAAACTAGATTGTTGGGTTTAAGAGAGAAGGCTCATTGCAGATTTGAACAGGGCCAATCATCACAAGGATGTGCCATTGTTCTACTTTCCTGTAATGGCAGCACCTCAGGTAAGTGAGGTAAGTTCATCTATCCCTACCACTTTTCCAACCTCACAAATTTCTTTGAGTTCAAGTGTGGCTATGGAAACTGTGTCAATGACCCAACAGTTGCCTACCCAAGCCACCAAAACTGTAAATATTTTCAAACCCAAATCAAAGAAAACCCCCTCTGGTATCTCTCAAAAGATGCTAGTTACAAAATCCACTAAATCCAAAGAGGGGAGTGTGAAGGAGGGAAAGATAGGTGAGGGAAGCGATGAACATAAAAGAAACCATAAGGATAAGGATGGAGAGTTGAGTGGATCCCAGTCCAACCACACTGCAGTTTCCCAACAAACTGCAGTGCTTAAAAAGGATATAAGCTCAATTTTAGCTGCATCCTCCCAAAAGGATGTAGTTATTGAACAAAGCTCTCAACCAAGAGCACATGCCAAGAGGGTTAGGGACACAAGCTCACCCCAAACTTATGCCAGAAAGAAAAAGTCTAAAGCCCTTGGGGATGCACAGGGTACACACACTGTGCAAACTGGTGCAAAAGACACAGTCACTGCACCTTCACAAATTCAGTTTGATGTGGCTCCAATAAATGTGGAGTCACAGCCAAAATCTCTAGTCATAGAAGCACCTCAAACACCTAACTCACCCACAAACTCACTGGATGTGGATATGATAAACACATCAATTCCTGATTCCCCTTCTTTAACTTTATTGGGGAAGCCAAAATCTAGTGCAAGTGAGCATCATCTTTTAGATGATTTGTTGGCTCACTTGCCAATTCTTTCAGGAACTATTGAGTCATGTGTGCCCAAAATATCATCAATCAGCATAAAGTCCACAATAGTTTCTTTTCCCAGTTCATTCATTTCTACTCTCTCGGTGGATATTTTTCATCCGTCAAGTAGTGATTGTATCCCGATGGATAAGCTTAACAACAGTCATCCGTCGGATAGGAAAACCACTCACCCGATGGATATCACTCATCCGTCGAGTATCTCTGCACAACTTCAAACTTCATTTATTTCAAGTGCAGAAGATTTAGTGGTTGTACAGTCACTCTTAGGATTGAGAGAGAAGAGTGTTTTGAGTGAGAGTCTGGGTTACTCCCAGGAAAAAGGAGAGGAAATGAGTGAAACTATGCAATCCATTTCTTCAGGATTGGCAAAAGAAAGTGAGTGGAGTCCCACCTTAGTAGGTAAAGGTGAGGGTGTGAGGGTGGGGAGCCAGGGTGAGACCCTAATGCAACAAAAGAGAGAAAACGAGAGAAATGCAGGTATTGGAGCTATAAGGATGGATGCCATTGCTAGTGAGTCAATGAATGTCCAGGATGCAGACAGGGAGGGACTATCTCAGCATCCTCAAGTTGTTATAGATTCCACCTCCATTGATGCTGAGGTATTTACTCACCCTGTTCCAGCTTATCAACTTCTAGCTGAACAGGGCAATGACAATGCAGAAAGGATGCTCAATCTGGTGCATACCACTCAGTCTATGCTAAGGGCTAAGGATGCCATCACAGCTTTGCCTTCTACAGCTGATGATGTGGACTATGAGACTGGTGGTTTAGCTGATTTTTTGGTGATGAAAGTGGGGATAGTGAAGATGAGGCAATGGACATAGGGGGAGAAGTAGGTTCAAGTTCAAGCCATCATGGTCATTTTCAAAGCACTGTGATGAGCACTACTTCAAGACAACCCGGATCCAACTAATCAATCAGACAAATACTGCTCTTCAAACCACTACTAATGCCTGCACCAAGAAGCTCCTTCAGGCACATCTAGACTCCCTACAACTTCAACAAATTCAAGACTTCCAGCATGTTAGGGATGTGAACATAATCAAGGGTGATATTGAGGAGATGAAGAAGGCCATTTCAGACAAAATGGATTCTAAGCTTCCAGAAACTACAATGCTTGATATCAAGAGGCAATTAAGGAAAATCTGATCTTGCAACCAAGATAGATGCCCTGGATACAAGAGTGTTAGCTATGGACGCATCTTTGATAGCCATTCATCTTCATCAAGCCCAACAGACAGATCTACTTCAAAAACTGGTGGCTGCTCAAACCCCCTCCACAACTCAACTTGATGATAACAAAAAGGGGGAGAAAGGACCAAGTAAGGGGGAGAAGCTTCAGATTCAAATCAGTAAAGTAATTGTGCTTTCAACTACTATCTCAAAACCACCAGTTACGGACATCATAGATCTGATAAATGCAGCAGCAGCCAACCTAAGAGCAGCTGATAAGAAGAAGTTGAATTTAGTCAACTGGGAGAAGATTGATGAGGAAATTCAGGAAAAATTTGGGCTAGTTAAGGAGCCAGTCAAGTCAGCCATCCATCACTCTCAAGTCAGGAAGATTTCTGTGAATGAGATGAGCATGAATTATCTGGAAAGGGGATAGCCATCCTGTATCAAGTCTCCAAAGACTGAAATAATTCTTAAACCAAGGATGAACTACTCAAAATCATCATTGAAGAACCCCTTGCATACTGTGTATGAGACACCTAAGCCTGATGAAAAGAAGCTTCTGTCAAGATCAATTGCCTTCTACAAAGATCCAGCTGATTTAGATTCTAAAAGGAGAATTACTAAGATTTTCAGGAATGGGAAAGAAATTTCTGTGGTGGCTGGACATCCTCAATTTGCTCAAGTAAAGAGAGAAGAAAAGGTTAGATTGAAGCAGGAAAAAAGCAAGTTGCTCTAGATGCTAAAAAGGCTAAACAAAAGAAAGAGCAAATTGTTATCTTAGCCAAGCTACATGCTATAAATTCATCACAACAAATTCCTGTTCAGCCATCTGAAATTACTAAATCAAAGAAGTAAGTTGAACAACAGAAGAAATCTCCAAGAATCAAGGAATTGGCCAAAAGAACTAAAAGGAAACTGGATATTGTTGATAAGGAATTGGAAAATCAATTTCCTAAGGAATCCACACCATCTACAACTCAAGCATCAAAGCCCTCTGTGGTATTTGAAGATATCAGGGTGGTGGATCCCTACATGAATATTCATGGTAAACCTATTGTGCCCAAGGATGAGCCACTAGAATGGAGAACTTACCAATTCCTGACTTCAATTTACCAATCCTTAGCAAGCCAAGAAGAACAAAGTCAATAGCAGTCAAGAAAGTGAAGTTGTCACCTCTCAAATCTAAATCTGTAGTCAAAGCTCAGTCCAAAGTCAATAGGGGAGACTACATTTACTTGTGTGACATCAAAGAATTTTCTGATCTAAATCTCTATCTGGATTAACTAGATGAAGTGAGAGGAATTGATGCATACAGAAACCTACCTGAAAGGTTAGTGTTCAAGTACAAAGAAGGAAAGGAGATTCAGTGGCCGCTTCACAGGATCCTTCAAGAAAGCCAAGCTGTACTGATTAAAGTTTATTCATCCTTCAAGAAGAACTTTGGGTTCAATGTCACTGCAAGAAGACTGGTACTGAAGAGGATTGAAGAACTAAGGGGTGTGAGAGCTAAAGATGCACTCCCAAAGACTCTAATTATCCCTTACACAGGGAAAAGAGTGCATCTAAGGCCCTACTGGATGATGGAGTTCATGGATGACAAAGGAGTAAGAAGATTTTTCAGATTAGAAGACCAATTGAGTATCTCTATAAATGAGACTCTTTTGGAAATGTAAGAAAAGCTAAATCTCTCAGAATCTGATGAACTAGAATTCCACAGGCAGTTCCAAAATCAGATTGAAGAAAATAACAGAAAGCTTGGAAGGAGATCCAGACCTTCAAGGAACTAGATAAATCTGCTCAGGCTAGAGGAGCATCTTGAAAACGACTGTGAGCTAAACTTTGTACATTTTGTTATTTGAAGCACTTTTCAGTATTATCTACTTTTCTTCATAATTGTATTTGTAGGGTGTTTTGTTATCATCAAGTATCTCTTAATTTATGCCTACAATTCCAGTAGACATAAATTGGGGGAGATTGTTGTGTATATGTTGTGCACTTGATGATTTCATGAACAAAACACCTTGGTAGATTTTACTTGGTGAAAACTTGTAGCACTCGACGGATAAGAATTACAGTCCCGACGGATGACTCAATATAGTCCTGACGGATGATGATTTATTATCCATCGAGTGAGTAGCTTATGTAACAATAAGTCTGTAGCACATTTCTGCATAAACATTGTTTAGAATCTGTAGTAGTATTTGAGTCATGATTGACTTTAACTAGATATGCAGAATAGGTTGATTAATTGTACATAGATGATGGCTTGTAATTCTACATAAGTGAAATGAAGTCACATGTCTGATTACTACCCGAGGGATAAACAACAATGCACTCGATGGATGATCAACAACCCGACGGATGATCATTAACTCGATGGATGATCATGAACCCGATGGATAAAGAATTCAAACATCTGTTGACAGTGACAACACAGTCACATGCGTCGAGTGGATGCAAATGGAATGTGGTAGCCTATTCAACTGGGTTTTGAGAACAAAGTAACATTGCCATTTTCATGCTATTGTGAAGATATTCAAAGATGCTGGAATAGAGTAATGTAGTAGCATTGTAATAGACTAGATAGTTTTTGTTTTATTATCTTGTCTTATTACTTTGTAATCTTGGTGATATATAAAACAAGAAGTAGCAAATAGAAACAAGAGATCTGAGATACAACAAGAGAAACATTTGTAAGCAGAATTCTTAACATTTCTCTGTATTCTCAGTAGTTCAATATTTGTAAGCAGCTGTGGGCGTTTTGCACACAGAGTTCTCTCGATATATTATATATATCTCTGGTGGAATCATTCAAATCCACCAGAAAGTTTTTAAAGACTCTTATTTTTAATTACTTGTGTTTTGATTTATTTAAGTAATTATTCCGCATTGTGCTAATCAATTCATACTTATATATATTCGAGTTAGAATATTTCAATCAAGAAAAAGTTTCAAGAATTCCATTCAACCCCCCTTATGTAATTCTTGTTATATTGTTAAGGGACTAACAAGATTGTTGCAGTTGGATTTGTTTTCTTGGTACATATTTCGGTTAAAAACCAGAAGGGTTGTATTGCTTTGATGCATACTGCTAATAAGGTTGTTGCACCATATTCCGAGAGTTGCTCCAGCTGAAGTTAGGATGATTGCGGTTGTTGGGATGATAGGTGGCTGGAACTAGTTGTTGCGACCTCTAAAAGTTGCTCATGAACTGAGCTGATTCACTAGAAATAACACACTGCGCCATCTCATGCGCACCAGCACGAAGCTCACAGACACTAGTGATCTGATTAACTCCATAATTTGCCAAAAAATCCACATTCATCGTCAAATCCTTAAGCTGAGCAGCTATAGCAGTAGCTGCATCTCCCTCCAGAATACCTGCTACCTTGCCTTGAGTTAGTCTCTGAGAAGGGTTCTGGTATTCATTAGCAGCCATCAGTTCAATCAAATCATAAGCTTTATCGTAGCTCTTAGCCCATAAGGCTCCACCTGATGCTACATCAAGCATGGGTCTAGAAGTTGCACCCAACCCATTATAGAAACAATTAATGATCATCCATTTTGGCATCCCATGATGAGGGCACTTCGAAAGCGTCTCCTTGTAGCGATCCCAAGCTTCACATAAAGATTCTCCAGATTGTTGCGCAAATTGAGTAAGAGCATTCCTGATTGCAGCTGTCTTTGCCATAGGGAAGAAATTAGTTAGAAATTTTTGAGCAAGATCTTCCCATTTGGTGATAAAACCTAGTGGTAGAGAATGCAGCCAAACTTAGCTTTATCCCTTAGAGAGAATGGGAAAAGCCTTAGCTTTATAGCATCTTCAGAAACATTATTGAATTTGAAAGTGTCGTAGATCTCGATGAAATCTCTAATATGCATATTGGGATCTTCCGTCGGAGAACCCCCAAACTGGACTGAGTTCTGAACCATCTGAATCGTGCTAGCCTTGATTTCAAAAGTGTTAGCCGCGATGTCTGGTTTGACAATGCTAGACTGAATAACATTGATCTTCGGTTGAGAGTAATCCATCAAATCCTTCGGATTCGCTTCTGGTTCTCCCATTGCAATTAGAGCTTCTTCTTCTACTTTCTCCTCTTCTGCAAGAACTTCTTCCTCTACTAAAACTTCTTCCTCCGCTTTATCCAGTGTTCTCTTTCGAGATCGAGAACGCGTTAGGATAAACGCTCTCTAGAGTACCTGAAAAAGCAACAAGCAAACAAGTAAAATATCCGAGTCTGTGAACTTTAACGACCACTGATGTCAAGCACATAAAACAAAAATTAACACAGAGTCCCCGGCAGCGGTGCCAAAAACTTGTTAGGACGAAAACACGCGTTAATTTTACACGCAAGTATACGAGTTCGCAAGTAATATATAATTATTTCTAGTTCGTTCCTACAGAGACTGGTTTAGGTTAACTTTAATCTATGCACTTATGAAATAATGGTATGGTAATTATTCAATGCCAAGATGATAACAAGTTGAGATTGTTTATAACTAAGAAATTATGCTAACTAACTTTAACTAAGAGAATTAGGTTGAATTACTTATATGAGACAAACATGGGTTCTAACTTCATTACTACTTCATTCAAAGTCATTGTTCTTAATCTTAGCATGCAATGGTGATGACAACTAATCAGATAACACGAAACTAGTAAACGCCAACTTTCGTTGCATGAATACCCTACTACCAAACATCCACAAAAGAGATAGAAGCTGAATAAACACCAATTATATTGAGACCCTATATGTCTATAGAATTTGACAATATAATGGTTTAATGTGCAAGTTATCTATTGTGATTACATAGGGCAAGTAAGATGGTTAAAATTACTTACGAATCATGTATAACAAGTACATGAACCTATGCTAGCATGGCAAGTTCTAAACCCCTATATTCATTTTTGCTTTACTAAAGATTAACACGCTATCTTATAAGTTCGCGACGCTCATAAGACGAATAAGCACAACCAATACTAGGATACCATACAATCACCACACACTAAGATATGGAAACAAATTAACTATTGAAACCCATAAGTAAATCCGCTAGAACCCCACGATAACGATTAGTTCATAAGCGAACTCATCATCATCGTGGGTTCCGATGAAAGCATGGTATAATAAACTAATTCTTTATAAACTGAATAATAATCAAATACGTAATCAAGAGTAATAGGTTCGACAAACAAGAAAACAAGCATCCAAGATTACAACTCAATCAAAGAATCACAAGTAAAAACAAGCTTTTCTTCTCCTTTGTTGTATTTGTGCTCCTAGGTCTTCTCGCCGTCTTCTCCTTAGTCTCCGTTATAAAAAAGGTCTTTAAAAGGTCTTTATATAGCAGCCCATTCAGAATAGAAGTCCAAAAAATCAATCTTCTACTTGAATCAGGATTCTTCGGAATCGACCTAGCGCGGTCGCGCGCTATCGAAGTGCGGCGCGCTGTACTTCTAACAATCCGGTGCGGCCGCGCGTTAACACAGCGCGGGCACGCTAAGCCTTTTAATTTTAGCTTTCTTGACACGGTCAGCTCCTTGATTTAGAGTCTTAATCGTCTCATATACATCTTTAGCTCTTTTTTCTCTACCAAGAAAAGCAACACTTCTTCAAGGATCCCTTGATATATCATGACCATAAGCACCTTATCTAATTTCTCCTCAATCGCTACATCTGGATCGTTTGATTCCACGGCTATCCAAACCCCATGCGCTTGCATGAAAACTTTCATCTTGAGAACCTAAGCTATATAATTCGTTCTTGTCAGCATTGGGTAACTCAATCCTATAAAACCTTTCGCCTTGTTCATCTCTAGTCCTGAAGCACTTCAACTGCGGCCATGATCTTCCCGCTCTGATACCAAATATTGTTAATATGAATACGTATACTAACTATTTTGTATATGAAACTGAGAAAACAAAATGGCTGAAACTTTAGTTATTATTTCAGAATGACAGAAGAATACATATATGAAAGACTTGCTAAAACTAACATCTACAAACTAGGACACGACTTGATAAACTCTTATACCAACTGAAGCACTACCCATGCTCCTAAAATCACGTTACACTAACATTACAACATCTGAATTATTCAAACAAATACTACAGCTAATAAATACATGTAAAACAGATGACAATATTTGAGATTGACCCAACACCCAACTTATTTAGTTACATCTACCATGATCCGTTCAATCATCTCAGACTTCTGATCAGAATTTAGAATATCATTCAAAGGTTCCAAGAAATAATTTTTTTCACTGGTCCACAGAGTTTTGCAACCATTGCTAGTGGATTCTGAAAATAACGACCTAAAGCCGCAGCTCACTTGACAATTCCTTGTTGCAAAAGAAACTAATATGAAGAAATACGAGAATGCTCGTAAAGGTGAGGAAGCGCCTCATCGCTTCCATTTATTGGCTAATACCTCTAGGATTATGCTCATTGGCAGCGTCTCCAGCAAAGAGAGCAACGACTCTATCATCGGAGACAAGCTCAGCGCACCCATAAATCACATCGACTAGAGTGATTAAGCTAGACTAACTCCCTAAATGCCATATTTTTTGAACAATTCTATACGCACTCAAAAGCCATCAATTTTAAACCCTCTTATTTAATTTGATATATGTGTTTCTTCAACCAACTTCTTCACAAGAGCTACAGGTACAAACTTACTGTATATTGATATTTGATGCCACTGTGATAAGTAGATTTTATATCTACTTGGAACTAGACCTGGCAACGTTCCGTGTCGTGTACAAACGTTCCGTGTACTTTCATCTTTTCGTGTATTAAATCTTAAACCCGAATCCGACCCGGATTTATATTCGTGTACTAATTTGGTGAAACTAACCTGGAACTAATATATTCGTTTTTACCCATTTTAGTACATTAAAGTACACAGATTATATACAAAAAATATTAATTATTAAAAAATGTAATAGATAATTAAATGGTGAAGTGCTTACTCACGTAGTCAAGGAACAATAAAATATACTTTAGTATTTACAAATATATATATGTTATTTAGAATAGGTAATATTCATATTTGGTATTTAGTATATATATGTATATTATATATTTTTTAAAATATAATTATTTATTTATTTCGTGTACTTTTGTTCCGTGTCGTGTACCTATATCGAAAACCCAAACCCGATACTAATTATATTCATGTTTTTCCGTGTTTGTGTACCAAATTTTTGATCTCAAACACTAATTATTCGGGTCGTTTCCTATCGTGTTCACGTGTCGTATACCAGTATTTCCAGGTCTACTTGGAACACTTCATATCGGCTTAAGTTGGTGTTTTGAACTCAAGTATTTGGTGTTTTTGATGAGTTTTGTGTTAAGTCGTTGCGGGGCACTAGTCAGAGGTGAAAATGAGCTTTTAAATGATTATATGTTGATAAGAGATCAAGGAAGGAGTCGTGGAAGTTTTTACGAATGACGGAGCGTAAAAAGAACATAGCTGCAGAAATTTTACAGAGAGCAGGCACGCCCGTGCCCCATTTGTCAGACATAGAGCGCGCCCGCGCTCATATCAAGCACACAAGACGGCTAAGGAGAAGATATTTAGTTTCACTTTTGTATTCTTCGATTTAGGCCATACTTTTGGATGCTTGTTTTGATTTGTTCTAAACCCTAGTACTTTTATATTATCTCGTAGTATTTTGAACTTATTTATTATTATGTTTTCATTGGAACCCATGGTGATGATGTGTTCGCTCATGAACTAATCGTTATCATGGGGTTCTAGCGGATTTATTTATGGATTTCAATAGTTGATTGTTCTAAATCGTTAGTGTGTGGTGATTTATAATTTCCTAGTATGGTTGTACTTATTCTTCTTAGATGCGTAGCTAACATCTAAGTCATTTGTTAATCTTTATTGAAGAGAAAGTGGATATAGAGATTTAGAACTTGTCATGCTAGCATAGGTTTATGTATGTTGTCATGCATGATTCGTAGTGTAATCTTAACCATCTTACGCTGCCCTATGTAATCTCAATAGATAACTTGCTCATTAAACCGTTATGTTTTCAAATCTTATAGACATATAGGGTTTAAGCATAATTGGTGTCTGCTCAACTTTTATCTTATTTGTGGATGTTTTGTAGTAGGGTATACGTATATCGAAAGATAGCATATACTAATTTCGTTTTATCTGATTAGTCACTAGTACAGAAAAGACCTAAGGCGTCGGTCAAAAAAGGCCTAAGGCGTCGGTTTTTTAGCGTAGTAAATGCAGGGGACGCGGTAGGTACATACCTACAGCATCGGCTAAATGGTCGACGCAAAAAACTGTTTAGCGTCGGTTAGATAACACACGCAGATGGCAAGAAAACCGTCGCTATAGGTTTACAAACAGCGTCGGTCAATTAAACAACCGACGCTATAGGTTTACAAACAGCATCGATCAATTAAACAACTGACGCTAAATCTTAGACCTGTTGTGTCGGTCTTCTTAAAATGCCGACACTATTGTGCTTATCAATTGCATCGGTCTTCTTAAAAAGCCGACGCTAAATTCAACTAACCAATTGTGTCGGTCTCACTAAAATGCCGACGCTAAAAGTTGTAGAGCAAATGTGTCGGGTCCTAAAATGCCAACGCCTTAGGTCTATAATTGCATTTTTTTTGCCTGATCAATTTTTTTTCCTGATCATTTTTAACCTGTTTACTACACATATTAAAAACAGAGGTACACCCAAAAATTAAAAAAGGTTCACAAATTATATTAAAATAAATTTGGAATTGTTCAAAATTTTAGTTTACAACCCAATAATTACAAAAATTCATCCAAAACTAATGTTTTCATGACAAATCCCTCACACTAACTCGATTATTGATGATATCTAGACGCCTTGTAATTGTTCTGCACTCTCTTCTTGTATCTCAAAGTACCATGCCCTGAAAAAGAAGTTTATATTAGTACATAAAATCATATATGGAATAAATTATTCGACAAAACATGAATTAATGGCAATATTTATTGTGAACATGAATTAATGACATGTCCTGAAAAAAATTACCCGACTATAGACATTCAAGAGTAAAAAATTAAGCCCAAATCTCTCGTATCTCGCTAATTTCCTTTCTACCATAGCTTCTAGAACCAAGACCCTACCAAAAATTTAACATACTTCAAATATTAGTACTTGATTTTAAAAATTGTAAACCAATATTTACGATGTTTTAGTTTCCTTACCACTTTCCAATTCATGTTGGCATTTTTTTGAGAAAGCATGAGAATGTCATACATGTACCTCATCACGAAAAAAACACATTTTGTGCCTCCTTTTTGTGGGGGACACTACACATAAACAAACAAGATTCATAAATAATGAGGATCATATAATATAAGTGAAATAAACAAACCAAAGTAAGTTATACCTGAACCTCGATGTGATGCCAAATAAACTCTTTTCTGTGATTCTTCATTCCACCTTGAGATACATATAATTTAAATGCCCTGTAAAATACGTATATTTTCATCACATCACTTATAGGACTAGGTTCTATGTAGTAATTATACAACATGAAATTTGAAATTTTAACATACATTCATGCAGGTGTGGTCAACCGTATCTTCCTTTCTTTTTTCAACGAATCAAACACGTATATAGCACTTTCATTGAGACAAAAAAGTAGCAATATCCAATGATCTCTACAATGAAAACATATATAATATATTAGCCGGAAAATAATTATATATATATAGCATGACAATTACTATGATTTTATTCTTACTCTTGGATGTGAGGGGCTAGGATATAACGTTTATCCTTATTAGCAACCAAAAAACTTGCCATGTAATAAGTTGCTTCTTCCTTGCGTTTTTGCGGTTCATGATTATGTGGTATTGCTAGTCTAGATGGTAACATGAATGCAAACTTATTGTCCTTCAGTTGTTTGCACAACTTGCTAATATACCTACAAATATTATTTATCACAATATATAAGTGTGTGCTAATAGATTCTAAAGTGAATTAGGAAGAAAGACCGAGTCTTACTTTAGAAACAGTTCCACAATGGGTATGTTTAACCAACTCATTCTCAAAAACTGATTGACATCTTCGAGTGTGATATATATTGGACCATCTCCATTTTCCTCAAAAATGAATGCATCAGATTTTTTATAAGGGGGCCTCTTTTTGAGTAAGAAACTTAAACCTGCATAGTGATCACTTGAATTTATGTCATCACCAACTACTTGAGGGCTTTGCTTCAGAGGAGTCACCGACCCTTTACTTTCAACCTTTGATGACTTTTGAATTGGCGTCATCTCATGGAGTTTTTTCTTTTCCAATATAGGATCCTAATCAAAGACATATTTATTGGGTTATTACCATTTAATGGAAACTTTTCATAATTAAACCAAACAAGATATACCTGTCCCAACATCACAAGGTCCTTCGGCCATTGAACAAAGCTACCAGCTGCATTTCCTATTGTCTCGTGTTCGTAACATGGAACAGGAAGTGGAGTAAGTTGGTATTCAGTTATAACATCATCAACTGATACTCTAACATTCTGAGGGGCAATCGGGTTATTATGGTTCATCTCTCCCTGATTGTTTGTTGGGAAAAGAGTCCCTCTAGCTGCAACAACTTTTCCTCTTTCTGGATGTACTACACATAGCCGACAAAGTGTTGGAACCTGCAATATTCAAAATAATTTTTCATTAGAAAGAGCATTTTTATATCAGGTTCAAGGCATGTCGTTTGAGAGCATAAAATAATTCAGGCGTATAGCAAGTACTATATGTTTGATTCACTGCCGACTTGAGTCTCTATGTTGGTCTTATAGGTGACAGTAGCATATTTCAACTACACTGTTGTAGTACATTATAACCACAAAATTATGTTGACAGTACCTTGATATTTGAGAAATAATCTTCCGGATCCACCGAGTGACAACTACTTCGAGCATTATCAGCTTTTCGGGCACCAACATCATTTACAAATTGATCAGCCTCGAGTGACACACCCATCTGCTTCAACTAATTGAAGATGCCTTCCAATTTTGAATTCATCATTTCCTCGCACTCTTTCTAAACTTTTTATCTGATTTCTTCCGTAATGGTGGCCAATTCATCTGTCGATACAAGACCACTATGTCTCCTTGGCCCTGACTTAAATACATCTTTTATTTTCACGCCTCCACCAACGCCTCTAACACGTCCCCCGTGCTCTTTATTCCCAAGTGCACGTGCTAATAAGTCATCATGGCCTTGTGGAGTCCATGAACCTTCTGATGCTTGATTGTGCAACTCATTCTGTAAAATAAACATTCATTAGAAACACTTCATTTCACAAGGATACCCCTGCTGATTTGAACAAGTATAGTGAATTACCATGGTCAGGCACAAGGATACATCTTTATCAATACATCTGCATCCCTGCACTGTTTGTCTACTATGTCTTCTACTCTATTTTCCCTTACCAATACATTCATCTGAAAGGTTTTCGATATAAATCAGAGCAGAATAATATGATTCAAAGCATAACAAAGAATTGCTAATAAAATTTATGTTACGTTCGGAGGACAGTGGTGTGAGCATGAATACATTATGGAATGGACGTACCCATCCAACAACGTTTAAGCCTTGCTTTAAAAATGTAGGATCAGTAGGTCTCCTTCCAGTTACAAGCTCCAACAAGAGAACTCCAAAGCTATAAACATCAGACTTCTCGGTCACCATTCCACTTTACAGATACTCTGCCCAAAAGCAAATAATGCCAAAATGTTAGTACCAGTTACAACATAGATATTCTGTTCCTTGTGACCTGTATGTAGTGTTGGCTGAAGTACTGTCAGAAACTGATTTAATTTTGCAGGAGATGAGAAAATAGCATATTGCCACATAATTATCCAGACTAATTTATACAACATTTAAGTAAGCTATGCGATCTGGATCGACCTAACTCTTGATAAATATTTTCCACATTACTTCTACAAGATAATTAAACTAACATGAATTTGAAGACTGATAATTCTATAGAAGACATACATGAAATTCCACATTATTTAATGGGTAACCGAACCAAGGTGTTATCAACTACAGTAGATTGTTTACTCATAAAAAGGATTATAGGTAAATGGTTATGATATAGAAATCTTAAAATCCAAGAGATGTCTTTTGTCTTGTGAAGTCATAGTACAATAGCTTAATGAAATTGGCATTTATGATTTAAACGAATTATCTAAATCAGGGAATAAAAATACATTGGGAAGTATTAGTACAATAGCCAAATGAAATTGGCATTTATAATTTAAATGAATTATTTAAATTAGGGAATAAAAAATACACTTAAGTGATATTTAAGGGTAATAAATTGTAGTATGTAATTTTAAAGAAAAAAATAGTATTATAAAAAATCTTATAAAAAAATCAGAATTTACAATAAAAATTCTGGAAAATTACAAAAACTCTAAAATTAGGGTTCTTGTGTTCTTGGAGATCAAATGCCTTTTGCTGATGTTATTGGTGTCGGATTGTGGAGTTCAAGTACTGAAATCGGAGCTCTCAATCTGTACTACACTATTCTGTGGTCCGTTTCCTTTTCGGTTATTTCATATTTTAATATTTTAGTCACAAGAAATTTTCCAAAACTCTAATAACAAGACCTCACAACCAGAAATTTTCAGGGTTGTGGTAAACATGAGTTTATGTGGCTAGCTGATTCAAATTCAGATTGACTACATAAAAGGACTTTAAACATAACTGAACAATAATAACATATTTGCTAATGTACAGTCGAATGTTCATTCTTGTTAAGTACTCAGTAGCCTAATATTAAAAGTAACATTTAAGAACCATTATACATACCTGGGGCCAACATACCTGGGGCCAAATACCCAAAAGTGCCGGCAACCACAGGAGTAGTATGAGAACTATCATCCACTAAAAGTTTGGCAAGGCCAAAGTCTGAAACACGGGGATCTAGATTTTCATCAAGGAGTATGTTACTTGACTTAATATCACGATGGATTATTCTTGGACAACAATCATGGTGCAAGTAAGCCAAGCCTCAAGCAGAACCAAGGGCTATATGCAAACGAGCATTCCAATTCAAGGATCGATCTTCACCATGTTCTAACAAAAATAACAGGATTTTTGGGGTTATTATTGAAAAAAGCCGAGGTAATGCAACATTGATTTACACATGGCAGTGTATTAGGATCTTAAGAGAGACGCAGTCAGAAGTAAAATTATCCAAGTATATCACTAAATGCATTATATAATACTCCATCACAAAACGTTCACCGAACTGTTAACCTCGATTATTATATGAATTAGTGATACCATAATCACCTTGACACTAAGAAAATATATGTAATTCTTGGTTTTTAAATTAAACTATATTTGTTCCAAGACTATATGAGGCAAAAAATTCAGTTATTATTAAGCTTCTTCTAATCTATAAAACTAATGTTGGGTCTGGACTTTTAAGGTTAAAGAAACACCAAAAATGGGTCATTAAAATTTTCATAAAATCTTCTGTGAAGAATTGAACAAACAAATAAAATAATTCTGAAATTTGTGAAGCATACCATGCAAAATTTCATCTAAGCTCCCCATTGCCATGTAGTCATAGATAAGAAGATTTGCACTAGGGAGTCTACAGTAACCTCTAAGATTCACTAGATTTATGTGTTTAACACTACCTAAGATCTCCAATTCCCTCTCAAAAACACGGTCACAGCCCTCACGGCTTCGATCTATTTTTTTAACAGCAAATACCCCACAATCATTCATGACCATCCGATAGACAGTGCCATATCCTCCTGAGCCAACAATATCTTCTTCTGTAAGGGATTCAATTTTCTCTATAATCTCACAAGAAGGATATGGAAGATCACCATGGAAGGTTATAAGCTTGGTGCCTAGAAAATCACGAGACTTAGTATCAAACGATGTTTTACGAGGTAAAGAGTAAGCTGGTATAAAGATGGTTTGATATACCTGTCTCCTTGCGAGATTGTTTATAAACCTCTTTGTATTTCTTGGCATCCCTCTCCTTCTTAGATTGCAATCGAACCCAGAAAAAAATAGCAAGCACAAGAAGAATAGCAACACACACTGTAGACACTGCTCCAATGAGAGCTCCTTTGACATAGTGAGATGGTCTCTTATTAGGAACTGCATATGCTCAGATTCAAAGAACACAAAATAAGCAATTAGAAAATCGTACCTTGGTTGCAACAGGTCAAGTGATTGCATAGTGTTAGAAAATAAATCTATAATTATCCTCCTCTACCGGTATTAACATGAATAGAGGTACACAAGATACCTGCAGCAACTTCATCACTCTTGGCATGTGGAAATATCACAGGAAAACACAGTGAAGTGTGACATGGCTTGTTTACTTGTCTCCCACAAAGATCTAGATTACCAATAAACCTAGGCATAAGCAAAACCTCCTTTAAGATAAGCTTGAGAAATCGAAATCAAAAACTGCTTTGATAAAGGTGTCACGACATCCATATGATCCACATGGCAGTACCTTAACTGTTTCGCAACTAGCATTTAAACTACTACCATAATTCCCCACAACCAAAAAGGTAAATAAATGAAATTGTTGATGTTTAATTCATGTCTAGGGCTTACGACGTGTTTCTGAACTTGCTCAGGACTCCAACATCTGGAATTTCACCCGAAATGAAGTTTGTAGATAGATTCCTGAAATTGATTGCATTATTATGCACTACATAAGAAACACAAATCTGTTTCAACTAAAAATAAAAAACTTGACTTACAGATTTCGAAGACGTGTGAGACGACCAAGAGATGAAGGTATTGCAGCATTAAGCGAATAGCTTGATAAGTCTCTATAAAAACATATCAAAGAAAAATTGATATCCTGGAGTGGAGTGGGAATGCAAGGAAAAAGGTTGTACAATAAATAGAGTTTATGTTGAATAACATTAATTGACAAAATAACTTACAAAATCGTAAGAGATGAAAGGTTCCCAAGATCTGTAGGAATGCTTCCTTGCAGATAATTACCCCCAAATACCTAATCATTAAATGTAACAAGTCAATCTCGGGGTTAGGAAATGAGGACTCACACACCTCTATTCTAATAATTAAATATGCATAAACCCCGATTAACTACTAACAGGATCAACAGAATAAAGTATGAGACAAGATTACAACTACCAATCATAAAATATAACTTACAAACCCAAAATACTATTAAATAAACAATATCAATTTCGGATGGAAACCGACAAATAACCCATTGTATCTTTATCATGCATCCAACTCTTACTTAGCAATTCAATCCACTTAATTCACCTTTTTAGAGGAAGAATGGTTAGAGCTATCATTGCCGGAGCTTCCTAAGAATCCATTCGGGTTTTTCCATAAATCAACAAACAAGAATGGATTTTAACATGCAAGGCAATACATCACATTTCCCACTTATTTTAGTTCTTAACTAGGTCATTCCATTCACTTAAACACCAAATCATGTAACACCTAACTCATTCAACCAACATGCATTTGCTTAATCAATATTTAACCCCTTTTTATCTTGTTTTCATTCGACAAGAACATAATTTTCAACTCAAGGTCTAATCAATAACATGCACTAATTGATCTTCTTTAAAATTATCATGTAATCACTTTTAAGCCACATAATCCTAGTGTTCAACAAGATTAACCCACAAAACCGAATTTTCCTTCTTAATTAGCAAAAAGCCGAAGCAAAAACTCACAAGCAAATTCTCAATTTTTGATTTTCTAAGCAACAATCACATGCACACATTCTTTTTCTTCCTAACACAATCAATGGAATCATTTAATCAAGCACACACTTGAATTTCATCAAAGAAGCAAAATCATTTTCTAAATTTTCAAGAAATCATAGCATGCAACACTAAAATCCAACGCTCACATCATGGAAAATCCATCGGCTCTCCTTTGGATCATGGCCGGTGGTGGTCGAACTTGAGAGAGTCCATAACGGATCTCTTCTCGAGTGTATGACCTCCAATCACGCTTAAATTCACTCTCTTAGTTATGCTTCAAGAAATTGTTTTTCTTAAACACAACCATAGTGATCACTTCAACAAAACCTTTATAATCACTTACATGCAAGTAAGAATCAAAGTATATACCAAGAATAACAACTAATGGAAGCAATATCTCGGTGTTTGAGTGTGTTTTAATGGTTGCATGCGAGTGAGAGAGGTGAGAGATGAGAGAGCCGAGAGGGAGTGAGAGAGAGAGTGTTCGAGAGAGAGAGGAAAGAAAAAGAAGAGAGAAAAGAGTGGGTGCACGGAAAAGAAGAAGAAAATGGGGGAGGAAGGAGTATTTTATACTCTACCAAGATTAAGGGCAAAATAGTAATTCAATAATTCCTTTTTGACTTGCACTTTCTTTCTCTTTTTACTTAAATACAACGAAATTCAAGATAAAAATATTTCTCTCTCGGAAAGATGAAATTGTCTTGAATAAAAATCTTTAACACGTAGGTCTCGAAATTAGCTTTTTATCCATTACTCATAATAAGAAATTGAGTGAACGGTTGATTTTATATGAATTTCGCAAACTTGCTTTAATAAATACATTTTCCACATAAAATCAATTTAAAAATGTAAAGATCCACAATCAAATTCACTTATTATTTTTAAAAAGTCTCTAAGGTCTTTACGAGGATAACAGAACAAATCCCATATTTTTATCCTTCTCGGATGATTTTATAAAAATGCGCGAAGGTTAATTAAACCTTTACTTAAATCACGTAATTCCTTTAAAATTCACAAAATTGACACAGAACACAGTCATGCACACAGTCAAGCAATCACACACATATAGTCACATAACGACTCAGGTCTGATCATAGAATTTATCCCTCTTTAATCTTTATCATCTTTTACGCGTACCGGGTCACGTTCAGCCTGACGGCCCGACGCTCAGCGTTTCGATTACGCTTCTCATTATCTTTGCCAATCAACACGTCTCTTAAAACGAAATACTTTATTCATTCACTTCACATATAATTCACATTTTATATTATTTAATTCCATATTAGGACGGGTTCCGTTCTACCTGACGGTCCGACACCAAGCTTAACTTCTAAGCTGACTCTTTAAATTGGAATGTTTTTATCCACGATCCTTAACTCTAGTATACAGATAAGACAAATAATCACCACTTAATCTCATCACATAACACATACTTTACTTTCTTAATTACGACGCAAAATTCTCGGTCGTTACACTTGTCTTTCTCTTAAATCATTATGCACCTACGTAATCAGAATATAAGGTGACTTAAGAGCAAGAATAGAGTTATGTGAAAATACTCACAGAGCTCGAAGTTCAGAACATTTAGCAATTTCCTTAGGAATGAGACCGTGTAAGCTGTTTTGGTGAAGTGCCCTGCTCAAGTCAAGATAGAAATTCAACACAAGTACACTTGGCTATGGAACAATACTAACTAATGTGGTAGACTTATCAAAGCAAAATGAATTAATAAGTATAGTGAATTACCATGGTCACTTCATTTCACAAGGATACATCTTTTATTTGCAAGTCATTTTAATTAACTTGTCTAACAGCAACTCTGATGCTAATTAACTCTAAAGAGATTCAACTAATTCTAAAGCAAGGGCTAATAATCCACTAGATGGCATTGTGGAAAAAAAGGAAGAAGTCTCAAACCTCAATTAGAAACAGATAACAGAATCCACCACCACCCCAGTCACTTCACAGATTATCAGTAATATGAGTAGGTTTGAATCCATCAAGGTTCCAATCCTGAAGATACATGAATATCCAATCTGGAAAGTTAGATGGCCATGTGCTTGGAAGCAACATATTCTGAATACCTAAGCAGGTTTTATGATGGTCCTCATAGACCATTGAAGGTAGCTATTGTTGTTGCAGGAGAAGCAGAAAAGATGGTTGATAAAGATAAGAAGGACTATACTCCTGAAGATCTTTCATCTATTATGAAGGATGCAAAAGTCAGACATATCTTGCATAGCAGTCTTGATACTGTTATGTTGTTAGTCCCTAACAATGCAACAAGAATTACAGAACGGGGGTTGAATGGAATTTTTGAACCTTTTTCACAAATTATAAATTGTTCTATCTTAATAATATATAAGTGTTTGATTTGCAAATTGCGGAATAAGAAGTTGGTAAAATCAAAACACAAGTAATTAAAAACACAAGTCTTTAAAAACTTTCTGGTGGATTTGAATGTATCCACCAACAATACATATATTATATCAAGAGAACTCTGTGTAGCAAGATTTGCTCATAGCTGCTTACAAACGTGAACAACTAAGTTTACAGAGAAATGCTAAGAATACAGCTTACAAATGTTTCTTTAAGAATTTTCTTGCTTTGCGTTCTTTTTGTTCTATTTGCTACTTCTTGGTTTATATATCACCAAGATTACAAAGTAATAAGACAAGATAATAAACAAAACCTATCAAGTCTAATACTATGTTGCTTCATTACTCTATTCCAGCATTTTTGAATATCTTCATAATATCATGGAAATGGCAATGCTTCTGTGTTCTCTAAAACCAAGTTGAATAGGCTTCTACATTCCTTTTGCATACACTCGACGCATGTGACTGTGTTGTCACTGTCAACAGATATTTGAATTGATTATCCATTGGGTACATGATCATCCGTCGGGTTTCCTTGTTGATCATCCATCGAGTGGCATTGTTGTTTATCCGTCGGGTAGCTATCTGGCACTTGACTTCATTTCATTTATACAGAATTACAAGACATCATCTATGTACAATTAATCAACCTATTCTGCATATCTAATTAAAGTCAACATGACTTGAGTGCTACTACAGAATCTGAACAAGGTGTATGCAGAAATGTGCTACACACTCATCATTACACAAGCTACTCACTCGATGGATAATTGATCATCATCCTTCGAGACTATATTGAGTCATCTGTCGGGACTATATTCCTTATCCGTCGAGTGCTACATTTTTCACTAAGTAAAATCTACTAAGGTGTTTTGTTAATGAAATCATCAAGTTCACAACATATCCACAACAATCTCCCCCACTTTATGTCTACTGGAATTGTAGCCATAAATTAAGAGAAACTTGATGATAACAAAACACCCTAAAAATACAACTTTAAAAGTAAGTAGATAAAACTGTAAAGTACTTCAAATAACAAAATGTACAAAGATTAGCTCACAGTCATTTTCAAGGTGCTCCTTTAGCCTGAGCAGATTAATCTAATTCCTTGAAGGTTTGGATCTCTTTCCAAGCTTTTTGGTTGTTTTCTTCTATCTGATTTTGGAGCTGTCCGTGGAATTCCAGTTCATCAGATTCTGAGAGATTTAGTTTTTCTTGCATTTCCAAAAGAGTCTCATTGCTAGAGATGCTCAATTGGTCTTCTAATCTGAAAAATCTTCTAACTCCTTTGTCATCCATGAACTCCATCAGCTAGTAGGGCCTTAGATGCACTCTTCTCCCTGTGTAGGGAATAGTTAGAGTCTTTGGGAGTGCATCTTTAGCTCTAACACTCCTCAGATCTTCAATCTTCTTTATAACCAGTCTTCTTGCAGTTACATTGAATCCAAAGTTCTTCTTGAATGATGAATAAACCTTTATCAGAATAGATTGGCTTTCTTGAAGGATCCTGTGAAGTGGCCATTGAATCTCTTTTCCTCCCTTGTACTTGAAAACTAACCTTTCAGGTAGATTTATATAGGCATCGATCCCTCTAACTTCTTCCAGTTCATCTAGATAGAGGTTTAGATCAAAGAATTCCTTGATGTCATATAAGTACACGTAATCTCCCTTGTTGACTTTGGATTGAGCCTTGGTTAGAGATTTGGATTTGAGAGGTGACAGATTTACTTTCTTGACTGCTCTTGACTCTGTTCTCTTTGGCTTGTTAAGGATTGGCAAGTTGAAGTCAAGAATTGGTAGACTTTCCTAGTCTATTGGTTCATCATTAGGCACAATAGGTTCACCATGAATGTTCCTGTAAGGATCCACCACCTTAATGTCTTCAAATACCACTGAGGGTTTTGATGCTTGAGTTGTAGTTGGAGTGGATTCCTTGGAAAACTGATCCTCCAATTCCTTACCAGCAAAGTTCAATTTCCTTTGGTTCTTTTGTCCAATTCCTTGTATCTTTGAGATTTCTCCTGTTGTGGTTCAACTTGCTCCTTTGGATCTTGAGATTCAGTGATTTCAGATGGCTGAGTAGGAATTTGTTGTGTTGGTTTCACAGCTTGTAGCTTGGCCAAGATAGCAGCTTGCTCTTTTTTTTTGTTTAGCCTTTTTAGCATCTAGAGCAATTTGCTTCTTTTTTTGCTTCAATCTTGCCTTTTCTTCTCTCTTTACTTCAGCAAATTGAGGATGTTCAGCCACCACACAAATTTCTTTACCATTCCTGAAAAATTTAGCAATTCTCCTTTTTAAAGCTGAATCAGCTGGATCCTTGTAGAAGGCAATGGACCTTGACAACAGTTTCTTCTCATCAGGCTTTGGTGTCTCATACACTGTATCCAAAGGGTTCTTTAGTGATGATTTTGGATAGTTCACCCTTGGCTTCAAAAGTACTGCAGCCTTTGGAGATTTGATGCAGGATGGTTGTCCTTTTTCCAGATAGTTCATGCTCATTTCATTCACAGAGATTTGCCTAACTTGAGAGTGATGAATGGCTGACTTTTTTGTCTTCTTTGCTAGCCCAAACTTCTTTTGAATATCCTCATCAATTTTCTCCCAGTTGATTGGAATCAACTGCTCCTTTTCAGCTGCTCTTATATTGGCTGCTGCTTCATTTATCAGATCAATGTTATCTTTGGCTGGTGGCTTGGAGAAAGTAATTGAAGGAACAATTACTTTGCTAACTTCAATGTTGAGCACTTTTTGCACCCCCTCACTCCTAGAATTCTCTTTCTCCCCCTTTTTTTTATCAGCAAGTTGAGTAGAGGAGGTCTGTGCAGCCACCAGTTTCTGAAGCAAGTCTGTCTATTGAACTTGGTGTAGATGAATTGCTGTAAGAGATGCTTCCATTGATGACATTCTTCTATCTAAGGCATCTATCTTTGTGGCAAGATCAAAATTTTTTCTTGAGTTGTCTCTTGATGTCAAGCATTGTAGCTTCTGGAAGTTTAGAGTCCATTTTGTCAGAAATGGCCTTTTTCATCTCATCAATATCACCTTTGATAGTGTTGACATCTCGAGCATGTTGAAAACCTTGAATTTGCTGAAGTTGTAGAGAACCAAGATGTGCTTGAAAGGAGCTTTTTGGTGTTGGCATTTGTGGTTGTTTGAAGAGCAGAATTTGTCTGATTTATGAGTTGAATCAGGGTTTTCTTGAAGTAGTGTTCATCACAGTGCTTCGAAAATGCCCAAGATGGCATGCCTGATCTTGAACTAGAGCCTACTTCTCCCTCTATGTCCAATGGCTCTTCTTCACTATCTCCACCTTCACATCCAAAGAAATCTTCTGAACCACCAGTCTCATAATCAACATTACCAACTATAGAGGGCAAAGCTGTGATGGCATCCTTAGCTCGTAGCATTGACTGTGTGGTGTGCACCAAGTGAAGCATCCTTTCTGCATTGTCATTGCCCTGTTCATCAAGAATTTGATATGCTGGAACAGGGTGAGTAAATGCCTCAGCATCAAGGGAGGTGAAATCTATAACAGCTTGAGGTTGCTGAGATAGTCCCTCCCTGTCTGCATCCTAGACATTCATTAACTCACTTACAATAACATCCACCCTTATATCTTCAGTACCTGCTTTTCTCTCATTTTCTCTCTTTTGTTACATCAAGGTCTCACCTTGGCTCCCCACCCTCACACCCTCACCTTCACCATCTAAGGTGGGATTCCACACACTCTCTTTTGCCAATCCTGAAGAACTGGATTGCTTATTTTCACTCTTTTCCTCTCATTTTTCCTGGGAGCAACCCAGACTCTCACTCAGTTCACTCCCTTCCCTCAATCCTAGGAGTGATTGTACTACCACTAAGTCTTCTGCACTTCAGATAATTGATGAAATTGGAAGCTATACAGAGACACTCAACAGATAAGGGATATTCGTCGGGTTAGCAGTTTGACTATCCGACGGATAACTACTGTTAAGCTTATCCGTCGGGATACAATCACTACTCGACGGATGAACAATATCCATCGAGAGAGTAGGAATAAATGAGTTTGGAGTGGAAACTATTGTGGACTCTGTGCAGATTGATGAGAATTTTGGCACAGATGTCTCAATAGTTCCTGAAAGAATTGGCAAGTGAGCCAACAAATCATCCAAAAGATGATGCTCACTTACACTAGATTTTGGCTTCCCCAACAGAGTTAAAGAAGGGGAATCAGGAATTGATGTGTTGATCATATCCACATTCAGAGAGTTTATGGGAGAATTTAGTGTTTGGGGTGCTTCTATAACTAAAGATTTTGGCCGTGACTCCACATTTATTGGAGCCACATCAAACTGACTTTGAAAAGGTGCAGTGACTGTGTCTTTAGCACCAGTTTGCACAGTGTGTGAACCCTGTGCATCCCCAAAGGTTTTTGGTTTCTTCTTTCTAGTATAGGTTTGGGGTGAGCTTGTGTCCCTTACCCTTTTGGCCTGTGCTCTTGGCTGAGAGCTTTGTTCAATAGTCACATCCTTTTGGGAGGATGCAACTAGCAATGAGCTTATGTCCTTATTAAGCACTGCAGTCTGTTGGGAAACTGCAGTGTGGCTTGGCTGGGAAACACTCACCTCTCCCACCTTATCCTTAAGATTTCTTTTATGTTCACCCTGTCCCTCACCTACCTTACCCACCTTCACACTCCCCTCTTTAGATTTGGTGGATTTTGCAACTGGCATCTTTTGAGAGATTCCAGAGAGGGCTTTCTTTGACTTGGATTTAGAAATTTTTGATGGTTTGGTAGCTTGGGTAGGCAACTGTTGGGTCATTGATACAGTTGCCATAGCTACACTATAATGCAAAGAGATTTGTGAAGTTGGAATAGTAGAGACAGATGAACTTACCTCACTTACCTGAGGTGCTTTCATTACAGGAAAATAGAAGAGTGGCACCTCTCTATGATGGTTTTCCCTGTTCAAATCTACAATAAATCTTCTCTTTTGAACCTAACAATCTAATTTGTTGGTTGGGTTCTCAAGCACAATTTCCTCAGAGAGGTGGTTAGCTAGCATCATAAAAAATCTAGCATAGTAAACATTTTTACCCCTCTTATTTAAATCCCCTAGTTTAAACCCCAACTCAAATAAAACAAGATCACTAAAGTTAAAGAACTTATCAGTTACAAGCATGTAAAGCATGTTAAGCATTGAGAGATTGACAGAATCAAAATTACTGATTTTACCAGAAAAGACCTTAGTAACTACATCACATAGATAACTCCATTCTTTTCTAAGACCCAACCTCCTAATTTCACTTAACTTAGAAGTAGAGGGTGCATACTTCATGGATTTAAGCATATTAACAATATCAGTGTCTGTGTGTGGTGAAGTTACAATATTATCAGGAATTTTGAAACATGCTTTAACAACATCACTATTAATACAGAATTCCTTACCTTTAATAGTGAGTGTGATGGTCTTATCAGTTGAGTTGTACACAGCAGTTGACCACATTTCTTCCACAACCTCACATAAGATAGTGGGTGATTCTAGCATGGCATAGTTGAGTTTGCAGTTCTTCACAAAATCCATCATTTTGTGGTAGTCACCAGACTGTTGAATCCCTTTGTTTACTAGAGTTGTGAAGTTGTTTTTCTCATAGATGAATCCAGTTTGTGACATGATCTTGATGGCTGGTGCCATTATTAGAGAGTGGAAATTACAGAGATAGAGATGATAATTGCTTTTGAGAAAGAGAGAATTTAGAGCAGATGATTTGAGAATGATAAAAGAAAAGTAATGGAAATGAATTAAGCTTTTATACTATCTCAAAAATAACTGTCAAAAATAATAAAGTAAAATAAAGTAACCAATAAGAATTGCCCAAAATAGCCATTTAAAAAATAAACTGTAAAAATTCCTTCAATTATCCACCGTGTTATACTTATAAACTGTAAGTATACTCGATGGATGATGTTCAGGGAATTAACGGCTAGGATTCAGACAATTCGATGGATGAGAATAAATATTTATCCGTCGAGTCATGAAATATTCCAGAAAAATAATTGATTTTATTAACAAAACATATACTGACGGATGATCAAACTCGATGGATAATGATCATCCGTCGAGATGTAAATTTTGACTTAGCCAAAATTTCATCCAAGACTGTAAAACCAATTAAATTTCTGGCTCCAATACAACTTGCAAATTATCTGAAAAGATTTAAGAATAATTTAGCATACCTAACTCACTTACCAACCTTGAAAAGGTGGATTCATCCAGTGGCTTGGTAAATATATCTGCAAGCTGCTTTTCACTTGGAACAAAATGTAGTTTCTCAGTACCATTCATTACATGTTCCCTTATGAAGTGGTACTTGATGTTTATGTGCTTTGTCCTTGAATGCTGTATTGGATTTTCAGTGATGGCAATTGCACTTGTGTTATCACAGAAAATGGGAATCTTTTCAACTTGCAAACCATAGTCTAGCAATTGGTTTTTCATCCACAAAATCTGTTCACAGCAACTGCCAGCAACAATATATTCAGCTTCAGCTGTAGAAGTAGAAACTGAATTTTGCTGTTTACTAAACCAGGACACAAGCTTGTTTCCTAGAAATTGACAGGTTCATGTTGTACTTTTTCTATCAATTCTACAACCTGCATAATCTGCATCTGAATAACCAGTTAGATCAAAACCAGAATCTCTAGGGTACCAAATGCCAAGTTTTGGTGTTCCCTTGAGATATCTGAAAATTCTCTTAATAGCTACTAAGTGAGATTCTCTAGGATCAGCCTGAAATCTAGCACACAAACATGTAGCAAACATTATATCTGGCCTACTAGCTGTTAAGTACATAAGTGAGCCAACCATGCCCCTATAACTTGAAATATCCACAGACTTTTCAGTAGTGTTTAATTCAAGCTTAGTTGTAGTGGCCATGGGAGTTTTTACAGATGTGCAATCCATCAGATCAAACTTCTTTAAAAGATCATAAATGTATTTAGTTTGACTAATGAATATTCCATCACTAACTTGCTTAACTTGAAAACCAAGAAAGTAAGTTAGTTCTCCCATCATACTCATTTCATACTTACTTTGCATCAATTTGGCAAACTTTTTGCAAAGTTTTTCATCTATAGAGCCAAACATAATGTCATCTACATAAATTTGAACAAGTATACTAGGGCCATTAACATTTCTAAAGAAAAGAGTTTTGTCTACAGTACCTCTAGGGAAGCGATTCTCTAAAAGAAACTTTGACAAAGTGTCATACCAGGCTCTAGGTGCTTGCTTCAGTCCATAAAGTGCTTTCAAAAGATAGTAAACATATCCTGGAAAGTTTGGATCTTCAAAACCAGGAGGCTGACTGACATAGACTTCCTCCTCCAAATCTCCATTCAGAAAGGCACTTTTGACATCCATTTGACAGACTTTGAAATTGGCATGGGCTGCATAGGCTAAGAAGATTCTGATGGCTTCAAGTCTTGCAACAGGAGCAAATGTTTCATCAAAATCTATTCCTACTTGTTGACAATAGCCCTTAGCAACCAATCTAGCTTTGTTCCTGACTACTATGCCATTTTCATCCATCTTATTTCTGAATACCCATTTGGTGTCTATTGGATTCTTTCCTTTAGGCTTGGGTTCCAGCTTCCATACCTTATTCCTCTCAAATTGGTTTAGCTCCTCCTGCATAGCTAAAATCCAATCAGGATCCAACAAAGCTTCTTCTACCTTCTTTGGTTCTTCCTTAGAAAGAAAGTTGCTGTATAGACATTCTTCTTGAGTTGCTCTTCTTGTTTAAAATCTAGAAGATACATTACCAATGATGAGCTCAAAGGGGTGATACTTTGTCCATTTCCTTTGTTGAGGTAGATTAGCTCTAGATGAAGAGGCCTCATTGTTGTCTTGATGTGTGGTTGAGTTTTGATTGTTAGAAGCTCCCCCTGAGTTAATGGGTCTTTGATTTGAGAAAGGGGAACTTTCTGTAAGTGATCTATTCTGACTTCTAGCTTCTTTTGATGACCCGATGGATGGTGAATTTTGAGTACCGACGGATGAAGCTGGTTGTCTCCCGACAGATAAAACAGATTATCTCCCGACAGATGAAGCATTATGCAACTTGACAGATGTTGAATTTTGTGCTTCATTGGTAGTGGATTTTTCTGCATTATCCTTTGATACTGTTTCTTGATCACTTTCATCATCAGTGTCATCACTAACCATCTCCACATTGTCAAATTTGAGGCTCTCATGGTAATCTCCATCTTGCAGTCCTTCAATCTTTTTATCATCAAACACAACATGTATTGATTTCACAACAATGTTGGTTCTTAGATTGTAGACTCTATATGCTTTACCAACATCATATCCAACAAAAATTCCTTCATCTGCTTTAACATCAAACTTCCCATTCTGATCAGTTTGATTTCTCAAGATATAACATTTACAGCCAAAGACATGAAGAAAATTTAGAGTTGGCTTCTTGTGCTTGAACAATTGATAAGGAGTCATGCATTTTGCTTGATTAATCAGAGAAATATTTTGAGTGTAGCATGCAGTATTTACAGCTTCAGCCCAGAAATATGTTGGTAACTTAGACTCTTCAAGCATTGTCCTTGTAGCTTCAATAAGTTATTTGTTCTTCCTTTCTACTACTCCATTTTGTTATGGAGTTCTTGCTGCTGAAAACTCATGCAAAATCCCATTTTCTTCACAGAATGCTCTGATGACGGAATTCTTGAACTCAGTTCCATTGTCACTCCTGATTCTTCTAACTTTGAAATCATGATGATTATTGATTTACCTTATGTGATTGATGCTGATTTCACTAGCCTCATATTTAGACTTTAGGAAATATGTCCAAGAGAACTTTGAGAAATCATCTACAATTACTAGGCAAAATCTTTTCCTTGAGATGGACAACACATTGACTGGTCCAAACAAATCCATGTGAAGCAGTTGCAAAGGTTCTTCAATTGTTGAATCAAGTTTCTTTCTGAATGATGCTTTAATTTGCTTACCCTTTTGGCAAGCATCACACAGTCCATCCTTAGAAAACTCCACTTGAGGAATGCCTCTAACCAGTTCTTTCTTTACTACTTCATTCATTGTCTTGAAGTTTAGATGGGATAGCTTCTTGTGCCATAACCAACTTTCATCCTGACTTGCTTTGCTGAGAAGACAAGTAACAGATTCTGCATTTGATGAGTTGAAGTCAGCTAGGTACACATTTCCTTTTCTCACACCAGTGAGAACCACTTTGTTGCTCCTCTTGTTAGTCACAACAAAGGCTTCTGAGTTGAAGGTTACTGAATTGCCTTTATCACAAAGCTGGCCGATACTCAACAAATTATGCTTGAGACCATCCACTAGGGCAACCTCCTCAATGATGATATTGTCTTTTGAAATCAAGCCATATCCCACAGTATAACCCTTGCTGTCATCTCCAAAATTAATACTTGGGCCAGCTCTCCCCTTGTTCTTCTTCCAGGCTGCATCACAAAAGGACTCAATACCTTGAACTTTGGTGATTTGAGCATGAACATCTCTAGATGTTTTCTATGCCTTAATCACCTCATGTTCTCGTTCAAGCTGCTTCTTCAAGATCTCTTCTTTCTTCAAGGACTCTGTTAATTCATCCTTAGCAATTTTACACTCAATTCTTAATTTATCAAATTCAATGAACTCAGACTCTAGCACATTATTCCTCTCACTTAAAAACAAATTGTTTTCTTTGATTTTAGCATTTTCCTTAGTAAGAGACTTAAGAGTAACACGCAAATGATATAATTCTGTAGACATGTCATTTATTGCATCATTATTACACTCAGCTTTTTATAAATGTGCAAGGTTAGTGGTGATTACCTGATTATTTGAAGAACTTGTCTCTGTTTCATCAGACTTGGCCATTAGGGCTAGATTGACATAGGTGACATCCTCATCCTCATCCAGACCATCTGCTGCCCAGTCATTTTCTTGTGTAATGAAAACCCTTTCCTTTTGTTTGAGCAACTCAAAGTATTTCTGTTTATAATCCACAGGCTCAAACTTCTTTTTGTTGGAATCTGACTTTCTACACTCACAGGAAAAGTGCCCTGCTAAGCCACATTTCAAACATTTGAATTTTGATTTATCCACCATGTTTCTATTTGGCTTAGCTGCTCCAAAGTTCTTCTTGAACTTGAGCTTGGCAAATCTTCTGGAAAGAAATGCTAGATGTTCATCAATATCTTCCATGTCATCTTGGCTCAAAGACTCTTCATTTTCTGCTATCAGCCCCTTGCCCTTATTTTCACGGACCTTTGAAGTTGATTCAACAGCTTCCATCTTCATCTCCTTCTCTTTCTCTAACTCAACAACTAGTGCAATGGATCCTCCTTTCTTCTTTCCTCTTTCCATCCTCTCATCTTGTTCTATTTCAATCTCATAAGTTTTCAGGATGCCATACAGTCTCTCCAAAGTAACCTCCTTGTAATCTTGAGAGTTTCTCAATGAGACTGTCATAGGTTTCCATTCCTTTGGAAGAGATCTATAGAACTTAAGATTGGAGTCTTTTCTCTGATAGACCCTTCCATGCAACTTCAGAGCATTTAGTAGTTTTTGAAATCTACTAAAAATGTCAGTGAGAGACTCACTATCATCACTATGAAAGTGCTCATATTGCTGAATTAGCAGCTGCATCTTATTCTCTCTGACTTGTTCAGTGCCATCACAGATAATCTGTATTGTATCCCAAACTTCCTTGGAAGTTTTACAATTGATGATGTTGTCAAACATGTCACCATCAACTCCATTGAGCTGGATATTCATGGCCTTCTTATCTTTCCTGACTTGTTCAATATCAGGATCAGTCCATTCATGCCTTGGTTTGGGGACAGATGACTCATTTCCAGTTGCAGCTCTCATTGGTACATGAGGGCCTCTTTCTATGCGATCTACATAGGCCTCATCTTGAGAAAGTAAATAAAGATGCATCTTTACCTTCCAGTGATGGTAATTATCTTTTTCCAGAAAAGGAATCTTGACTCCAACATCCTTCTTGTTCATCTTGCTGTTTTGTTGTGATCTTTAAACTCTTTGTTTATCAAGAGCTTGCTCTGATACCAATTGTTAGTCCCTTTCAATGCAACAAGAATTATAGAAGAGGGGTTGAATGGAATTCTTGAACCTTTTTCACAAATTATAAAATGTTCTATTTTAATAATATATAAGTGTTTGATTTGCAAAGTGCGGAATAAGAAGTTGGTAAAATCAAAACACAAGTAATTAAAAACACAAGTCGTTAAAAACTTTCTGGTGGATTTGAATGTATCCACCAGAGATATATATATATTATCTCAAGAGAACTCTGTGTAGCAAGATTTGATCACAGCTGCTTACAAACGTGAACAACTAAGTTTACAGAGAAATGCTAAGAATAAAGCTTACAAATGTTTCTCTAAGAATTTTCTTGCTTTGTGTTCTTTTTGTTCTATTTGCTACTTCTTGGTTTATATATCACCAAGATTACAAAGTAATAAGACAAGATAATAAAAAAAACCTATCAAGTCTAATACTATGCTGCTTCATGACTCTATTCTAGCATCTTTGAATATCTTCATAATAGCATGGAAATGACAATGCTTCTTTGTTCTCTAAAACCCAGTTGAATAGGCTTCCACATTCCTTTTGCATATACTCGACGCATGTGACTGTGTTGTCACTATCAACAGATGTTTGAATTGATTATCCGTCGGGTACATGATCATCCGTCGGGTTTCCTTGTTGATCATCCGTCGAGTGGCATTGTTGTTTATCTGTCGGGTAGCTATCTGGCACTTGACTTCATTTCATTTATACAAAATTACAAGACATCATCTATGTACAATTAATCAACCTATTCTGCATATCTAATTAAAGTCAACATGACTTGAGTGCTACTACGGAATCTGAACAAGGTGTATGCAGAAATGTGCTACACACTCATTATTACACAAGCTACTCACTCGATGGATAATTGATCATTATCCGTTGGGACGATATTGAGTCATCCGTCGGGACTATATTTCTTATCCGTCGAGTGCTACATTTTTCACTAAGTAAAATCTACTAAGGTATTTTGTTAATGAAATCATCAAGTTCACAACATATCCACAACATATGTCCAATAGGGTAATTGGATGTAAAACAACAAAGGAAATTTGGGATGCTTTAAAAGTAATGTGTCAAGTGTAACATCCGGGATATCGCGTGTAGTTATTTTTATCAATAAATAATTTTTATATGATTATTATTTGATTTTGGTGAATTATCTGATGATTGGTGTGAATATGTGAATGCTTATATGTGATACAATATAAGTATATTAATTTTATTATGCCCAGAATAAAATATAGATAATTACGGTATATTTCTGGTAATTTTTGGGCTGTTATATGATTTTATATTGATTTATCAATATATTAATTATTTTCTGAATAATTACAAAATTATTTTATAAAGCTGGGAATCGTCCGACTTCAACTGTTTTTACGTTTTTACAACCCGAACTCTTCCGAAAACTCCTTCCTAACCTAATATGGTAATTCCGGATATTTTCCGTGTTTTGACTTTTTCGATCCGGATTACGGTTTGACCCATGCGCGGTCCGCGCAAGATTTTCGATACGATAATCATTTCAGTGAACCCACAAAATCCGTATTTTCGAAAGACGGGATATTATTACGTTATTTTCATATATAGTGTTTTATAAGAATCACGGTTTGGATAATTATCCAATACGGGTATCGAATCAGATCGTTTTTGCAGTTACTTAGAGGCTAAGTAACTAATTTAACGATCCAAGACGATCCAACCAATATTCCAAAAATTATATATAGCCCTTTTATTCATTTTATTCGTATAATCATAATCGATCAGTAAAAATACAGAAAATACAGAAAAAAACCCTAAAAACGTTGTGTTCTACATAATCAAACGCTCAAACAAAGGCGTTATCGAACTCCAATTCGAGCGTGCAATATATCAAAACGAAGCTCTCGAAAGACTCTTTCTGAATCCACCATCTATTCAAGTGCTGAAATCAAGGTTTTCTTCTTATTTATTTATTTTAATTCGAATTAATTAAGGATTAATATATGAATTTTTGTTCTTGATATTGTTGATATGATTTGATGATTCCATCGTGTAGATAATATTTTTATTTTCAATTTGGTATATTATATGTCAAAAATATAGTTCAGTAACATATAGAAAATTGAGTTTGATTCTCAAAATTAAAAACTAGGGTTTATAACTTTGAATGTTCATAATTAAATTTTGGGTATTTCTTTATTAAGGGTTATTACATGAAATTGATTAAACAGAGTTGTAGATCGTCGAAAGATGATTCAAATGATATATATGTGGTAAACAAACGATTACTGGAAGGGGATGATCGGAAAACGGGTCGAAGCGGCGGCAAAATTTTCAGATTAATATTCCGTTCGACTCGTTGATTTTTCGACTATTGGGACTCTGCAGAACGATTCCTAGCAGCAAGAAGAACACACCCTGTTAAACTGGTGTATTTCTGGAAGATTGTGGTCATCGCCGGAAAAGCTTCTGGACAGCGGTCATGGCTTCTCCGGCGACCGGGGAAGACAGTTGTAACAATTACAGTTTAGCCCCGAGTCTTTGCAAACTTTGCGTTTTTAGTATCTCATTTTTAAAATTTTACAAATTAACCCCTGCTGTTTAAATTATTTTTAAAAATGATTTGTTTATTATTTTTAACAAATCAAAAAAATGTTTATTTAATTATTTTAAATTCAGAAAATTATTTTAATTAATTATTTATTCAAAAATAAATCAAAATTATTTTATTAATTAATTTTAATTAGATTTTAATTATTTTAATTAATTGATTAATTTATAATTAATTGATTAAATAATTTAATTAATTAAAAATTAATTCTAATTGATTTAATAATTATATTTAATTATTTAAAATTGATTTAAAAATTTCAAAACCTAGTTTTGTGCTTTAGAATGTTATTTGAAATTACTTTCAAGACTCGATAAGTATTATAAAATTATTTTAAAGTCGGATTCGGGTATCCGAACCCCATTATTTAATTATAAAATGATTCAGAGTTCAATTTTAATTCCGAAAAATGTTCAAAAATTCGTATTAAATACCTGGAAGATCATTTTAACCCTGAATCTTCTTTGAAAAATTATTTTGATCGAATACCTTACGTGTTATGTGCTACATGCTAACTGATTGATGCGTTATATGCCTATGTGGTTATGGTTTGACTGTTTTAGCCATAACTTTCAATCTGTAAATTGGATTTGGGTGAAACGAAGGGTAGATAAAAGCTTATGACGTCTATGTGACGATTAGAATAATATATGTATGAATAATTGATAGATACTTGTGATGCCTAGCAGAGTCAGCGAGGCATAGAAAAGGAAACCAGTGATCCATAAATAGAATCGAAGCGTAGAAAGAGAAGGCAAGTGATTGATAAATAGAAGTAAGGCATAGAAAGAGAAGAAAAATGGTTGATGAGTAAAACTGTTAGATGAGTACAAGTAAAGTGGAAATCGTCGGTGATAAGACAAGTACTTCTGAACCTTCTTCAAGATATATTGCAAATATTTTTGAACTGTCTCATGACATGTCGCTATTATTCAAAATAACTCATGTTTTATATTGCGAGTGCTTTAAACTATTTAACCTTGAACCCTAATTCTTGTTGATCTTGAGCCATAAGGCTTATTCTTCATAAACCATTGATTTTTGAATTCCCAGATACGAGCCAGACACATACGAATCTACTCCACAAATACATATATACCACATACTGATTTTTGATATTGATTTGCTTGATATATCAACCCTTATTCCTTGATTAACAGAAGACCAATCCTTGGAACCCTTGAACCCTTGGTCTTCTACTTTCTGAACCCTTGGTCTTCTACTTTCGGATTATTTCCTTGATTGAAAGCCAATCTTTTTGAATTCCTTGTTATACCTTTATAGTATTGTGAAACATTCTATGCTTCAAAATAAATGTTGTTTATGATTCAGCTTATTGAATTACATTGGCTATCATATTGAATTGTGTTAGAATTGGATGGTTTTATAAATGCGAACCGGATTCGTGGTCGGACCAGATTCGTGATCATAATAGGCCAATGCGTGCCTTGGATCCAGTATATAGAGCGAAGCTGGGAGCCTTGCTCGGGGTTAGTGCGTGACTGATCAGCAGCCTAACCTTGGTTTTTTTTTAAATGAAAGGTGAATATCCAATTCTAATCATTGCTTATTCAGAAACTTGATTCTTCTGAATCATTTCAATTGGTTATTGTTTGGCCTCAGTTGTTGCTATTATGACTTGCTGAGCTAGTTAGCTCACTCTTACAAATCTTTTTATGTTTTCAACAGTTGAAAAGGAAATTGTCGGTAACAAGGATTCCTAGTCCAGTGTGCGAGCTAGGATTCCAGGTTAAGTCGGATCGAGCTAGCAGGAGGTTTATATTGTAGATGAGTTATGCAAGATTGTAAGAGCGATATCATTATCAGTTGTAAGTTGAACTAGTTGGGATTTGGTATGATGTAATAAAAGATAAGGTTGTGGTTTGTTTTCATACTTGAACCTGTTGTGATCCATGGTTGTGAAAAGAAGGGTCAATGCATATAATATTTTATATGCAGGTATATATATTGTGTGTGTGTGTGTTGTGAGCCCCAAACTTCTGACCCGGGTTTGGAGGGCGTCACAGGTTGGTATTAGAGCTACAGGTTATAAGTCACTGAAACAAGCCTAAATTGTCAGAAATGGATAGAGGGTTAAGATTAGGGTTAGAAAATGGAAAGATAGAATGTCGAGAGGTTGGGTGTGACTATACAATAGGTTTCAGTATGATTCGTGATGAGATTCGAGATTCTTATCTAGCGACGTGATTTCCAGATAGCGGCGATGGCAGATTCTTTTATCCCGGGATCGTCTGATCATTCGGAGCCCTCAGGCGGAGGACCCTCATCTGATTCACGCCCTGCTCGTTCACCGGTGTTAGCCATGTCACATCCTGTTACGGTGGTTGCACCTTTTCACGTTATTATTTCACCTCCTGATGCGAGACTATCTATTTGAGAATCCCCCACACGCTGATTCTGGTTCTACCGGATACTCAACTGTGGGTGCATCTTTTCTGACCGCTCTACACCCTTTTCTCTAACATCCATTTAAAACTCGTCTTATGGAGTAACAACACCCAAAAGGATGGATCTGAAAGCTATAACATATGGTGAGTACACGAGGTATTAAGAAATGTGAGAAAGAACCTATAGTGAGGATGCGTGTGTTCTGGAAAATAGCCACTACCAGGTTATATGGAGCTACTAGCAAGTATGCTATCTATGATTATCTTGGGAAGTGAGCTAAATGGATTCTAATGGAGTTTAAAAAGATTTAAAATCGAGAATTTTCTTGGAAATAGATGATGATGATGCGACCAAACATGATGCGTATAGAATTAATGTGATATAAAGCGACCTTGCGTTATAAAACAGATCTGATGATTACTGGAGAGATTTGTTATACTGAGTAATCGTAAGAGATGATGATGGAAATGTCACCCGTATGGAAGATTTGAAGAGAAGCATTGAATAAGATAATATACAATATTAACTGAAGTTTTATTGACCAATGAAGGTAAAATGGACCCAATGAAGGGTAGAAGATATATGGAAATGAATGGGCACTTACCTGATTGTTTCCCTAATCTAGTACCTTGTAGTTGTTGAGAAGGATGACAACCAACTCGTATAATAATGACAACCAGGTGTATGATTTTCAAAATTTTAAATAGTTTTCAAAAGAGATTTTCTTCACAAAAATTTTCTAAAATTCCTTGGAACAAAACAAGTTTTGAAAACTTGGTTGTCAAACTACTACTTGAGTTTCTTGTTTGTTATAAGATTTAGATTATCCAGGCGAATGCTTGTTTTAGAAAATTAGTATGGTTCGTTTAGAATGCCAAGTGGAAACGCTATTACAGAGAAATTGCTCATCCAATTTCTGAGGCAATTAGAGTACGAGGAATATGTCGATTCACGAGAAACTGAGTATGAGCAAAGAAGATTAAGGAAAACTCTAGACTTTCTAAAGGAAGAACGTTATTAGCAAAAGAGGAGACAAGTTGAACGATCAGCAGCATAAGCAAAATTTGAAGTTATGAGTGTAAATCTCGTAAGACTGCAAATAAAGTTGAATTATAAACATGAAAGCGTAGCGCGAAAGATACAAGACTCAGTACATGGGAATTTATTTTAATGATCGATTTAAGAAAGCAATTCAGAGAACTTTCTAAAGTTAATATATGACTTGGAATGGGATCTATTGATCGAGCAAGCGTTGAAGCTGTAAACAGATGTAATGTGGATAACGACCAATGATATTATTATTTCCTATAATTATTATAAACCTCGAGTAAATTATAAACTTCTTTTATGATCAACTTTATAAGGATTTTGTTGAATTCCTTTCAAATTATTCCTTCTTCAAAATATTTTTTTCTAATTGGGACAAGTAGTGTTATGGTATGACGATTTGTCAAAATGACAAGAAGTCTGGTGGGACGCCACCTAATCATGTGTTGTGTGCCATATGGTATGAAAGACTGACCATCTTGAGTACTAATATGGTTGTCTCATTCCTATTCAAATCATTATTCACTCTTTTTTCTTAAATCCTGATTTGTCGACTCATTAATTTCTCTGATTGTTTCCTTATACTCTTATTCCTTACAAAAGGTTTCCAATCAGAATCATATACACAAATTCCTTCTTGTGTAAGATCTATTCTTTGAATATCTTAAAAAGAAGTGAAATGAACCCGCGTAGTAGATGGAGTTATGTGAAAAGTGTGGATAATTGCAAGCCGAAGGATGGTGGACATTTACGTGCAGAGAAGAACTATTATGCCGATAACGGGATAGTTACGAGAGCATCAAATCAAAGGCGAAAATCTGCATACATGATACGCTTCGAGTCTGAGATTTTGGCGTGAATTGGAGTAGTTAGCAAACTGTATGAGATAAATTAACTAGAGAATAAGAAAGTCAAGCTGCATGTATCAGATGAGGCAAATGATCGATTGGACAATGAAGGAGAATGAAGAAATTCTTAATAATAACCAGATAATCGATTAAAACATTGTGAAAATGATATCTCAATCATGTGGGAGATATTCGTCATGAAGATTCAAGATCGAAGAAATGCTAGTTACGAATAAACTTTAAGTGTGTTCATCTAGGGATGGTTGGGCTTTCCCACCCAAGTAAGTGAGTTGTGGTAAAATTAATGCTTGTAGCTGGGTTGGCAAAGAAGGTTCAATATGGAAAGACATAAGGGGAAATGAAGGTATGGTGGTTTGACTGCAACAATTTTTAAGATGTGAAGCTTTAAAACCAAATGAACTCATTCGCAAGATTTTAAGAGTGTTGGTTGGGACCAGGTGTTGGTCACCAGAGGTGAACAAGTTAATTAATAAGAACAAGTGTATATTGCCAAGGATGGACGAATTGTTAAGTAGAGAGCTTGAATTGAAACATGAACTAGAAGAATTTTAGAATAATTTGTAATTGTACTTAGTAGTGATATTCTGTTATAATCAGAGAATATGAGAAAAAGGTATGGTATAATAAGAATTGTTCGCTATAATCTTAAGTTGAATTAGAGACATGGGCTATACTAATTAATATTACATGAGGTGGTGAAATGGTGAGTTTAGAAAGTAAAAGTGGACTGGTATATTTGAGGGTTGATTGTTGATTATTTGATTGATTGTCAGTGTCGGCTTGAGTCCGACTGGTAGTCAATAATATAAAGGAGACGCTGCCCAAATTTTTCGGAAAATACCATACTCTTAAAAATGGAAAGTATACTCCCGTGTGTTATAACTATTTATGTTGATACTCCAAATAATTATGATCTCGGTTCTTGAAAGAGATTGTTACAACCAATCCGACTGTATATAATTGGTCTTTGATTTCATTTAGCTAACCATCATTTGGTGCAATTGATCAATTAAGTGAGTTAATTGGATAATTTTACTAATTAATGGTCAGTTACATGGAGATCAATTTCAATTAGATTAAGTCGAATTTTGATGTGACTTTCAAATTCGAAATCAAAACAATGAGGAATTGGGGAAGCGTAAGGACGCTAGTAGAATTCAGAAATTGTTGCAAATGTGTGAGTTTTTACTTGGATGAATATGCCCTTCATAATGGACAAGAGAAATAAAAAGTCATGTGTATGGACAAGTGAGAAGAATGTTTTCAAGAGCTAAAGATTTAAGATGAAGCATCGAGAAGAAAGGAAGAAGGGAGATGGAATAAAGCAGAGATTAGTAACTACACTAATATGGATTTCATTAGGCAGTCAAGGAAATATTATCATCTGCAACAAAGTTTTATCAAATGACGTCTTGTTTCTAAATTGTTGTGATAATCATACAATAAATGATTTTTCAAGTATTTATGTTTTGGATAAAGTGTGAGATACAGTCTTAATTCAGTTTACGATTGATGTTGATACTTAGGTTGTTGTTAAATATCGAAGGTGGTATTAATACAGATGATTGATGTTTACTTCAGAATGGGATGTTGTGAGCATCAAAGTTCGTATTAATATCTAATTTGATATGACAATAAAATGAGTATTAATGTCAAGAGTTCGGTTTTGAATAAGCTATGAGAATGAAGTACAGAGATAGAAAAGGAAGTGGAATCAAAAGGGTGATAAAGAAACTTCATAAGATGCCAGGAAAAGCAAACGTAGTAACAGATGCATTAAACAGAAAGGGAAGACCGAACGTGCTGACAGTGTCAGAAGAATTATACAAGGAATTTTAAAAGTTGAAATTGGAAGCCAGAATTTGCAAACCTAACAATGCAAAGATGTATAGTATGACTTTTCAGTAAGAATTGCTAGAGAAGGTAAATAAATGTCAAGGGGAAATAATAGATCAAGATATTAATCGTTAGAAGAAAAGGATATATATATATACTCAAAAGGATGATCAAGGCATTCCCAGATTTTATTTCAGAATTTGGAATTCCAGCAATGACAAGAATTGAAGAATGGAATTTTACAAGAAGCTCACAACTCAAGATATGCAATCCATCCATGGAGTACTAATATATATAGAGATTTAGAGGAAAATTATTGGTGACCAGATATGAAGAAAGAAATGGTGGGATAGATTAGCAAATGTTACATGTATCAAGGAGTTAAGGCGTGACAACAAAGACTAGATGGATATATTTCGCCAAGAAACGTCATGGTGAGGTCACCTGAGAACCAAAGGCGAGGAAAGCGTTAATTACATTATTATTGATAGGTTATTTAAACCTAATCATTCTCATTTAGTAATAAACGGCTTATCCCATAAGTGTAATAGTTTTTGCTTGAAGAAATGGTGGTACATCATCAGATTCAGAAACTAATCGTAGATGATCAATATTGTGTGATTTGAAATTTGACAGGAGTATTCAAAATACGATGAATTATGTCGAACTAGAATGGTATATACCACTCCTAGATGAACGGGCATTAAGTAAGGCGGAACTAAAAAGATAAAATTTAGTTGAACGATGATAACTCAAGAGATTCAACTTCCTCCGAAGGAATGATACGAGACATAGATGTCAAAGAAGAGACTCTGATAAGATGGCTTAAAGAAAGAATAAACGTTATATGTGATTAGATGTCAAGGAAAGCATTGCAGTCGGTTTCGTATGGGAACTCCTTAGAATCAAAATAAATGATAATATGGGTTAAAAATATACCGGTGATGCCTCCAGGTTAATGTACTTTCTTCAAAATGGTAAGAGATCTTCGCTCGATAAATATACTCGATTGTGATTAAAGGAAAATAAGATTTGGTGATAAGTTTGCGCGTCAGTCATATTCAGTCAAAATTTTCTCGTTAATTCTTAACTCTGAAATAATCTCGAAAATGTTAGAAATCGAATACGCCATGGATCCAGTATATCAATTGTAGATGGACGAGAAGATTAAAAGAACGATTAAAGTGCTTCGAAAGCGATTGGAAGTGAAAGAGAATAGCAGGCAGTGCACCTTTGCCACAAATTACTAGAATTACAAAGAAAAGATAATTAGTAAGCATTATGCTGGTCCTTTTCAGACAGTAAAATAGTCAGGATAAGTGTAAGTAAGTTGGCTTCACCGCCACACGTTTAGCAGATTCGTAGGGTATTTATATGTGTATATTCAGGAAAAGTAAGTTAGCTCAATTATATATAAAATGGAGACTTGAGTTGAGTTATATGAGCAACTGATAGAATATGATGTCAGCAAGAGGCTGTTAAGCAATGAGTGATGCGGTGAGTAAAAGTTTATGAAGAGTTGTAAGGGTGAGGGATCAACCCGAGAAAATGAAAGTGAGATACTTGAATGTATCACTATCTGATCCTTAGAGTGATTCTGAGGACAAAATCCTTTTAAGGGGGGAAGGATGTAACATCTGGGATATCGTGTGTAATTATTTTTATCAATAAATAATTTTTATATGATTATTATGTGATTTTTGGTGAATTATCTGATGATTGGTGTGAATATGTGAATGCTTATATGTGATACAATATAAGTATGTTAATTTTATTATGATCAGAATAAAATATAGATAATTAAGATATTTTTCTGGTAATTTTTGGGCTGTTATATGATTTTATATTGATTTATTAATTTATTAATTATTTTTTGAATAATTACAAAATTATTTTATAAAGCCGGGAATCGTCCGACTTCAATTGTTTTTACGTTTTTACAACCCAAAACTCTTCCAAAAACTCCTTCCTAACCTAATCTGGTAATTCCGGACATTTTCCGTGTTTTGACTTTTTCAATCCGGATTACGGTTTGACCCGTGCGCGGCCCGGCGCAAAATTTTCGATACGATAATCATTTCGGTGAACTAACAAAACCCGTATTTTCGAAAGACGGGATATTATTACGTTATTTTCATATATAGTGTTTTATAAGAATCCCGGTTTGGATAATTATCCAATACGGGTATCGAATCAGATCATTTTTGCAGTTCCTTAGCGGCTAAGTAACTAATTTAACGATCCAAGACGATCCAAAACGAGCCAATATTCCAAAAATTATATATAGCCCTTTTATTGTTTCATTTTATTCGTATAAACATAATCGATCAGTAAAAATATAGAAAATACAGAGAAAAACCCTAAAAATGTTGTGTTCTTCATAATCAAACGCTCAAACAAAGGCGTTATCGAACTCCGATTCGAGCTTGCAATATATCAAAACGAAGCTCTCGAAATACTCTTTCTGAATGCACCATCTATTCAAGTGCAGAAATCAAGGTTTTCTTCTTATTTATTTACTTTAATTCGAATTAATTAAGGATTAATATATGAATTTTTGTTCTTGATATTGTTGATATGATTTGATGATTCCATCGTGTAGATAATATTTTTCTGGTCAATTTGGTATATTATATGTCAAAAATAGAGTTCAGTAACATATAGAAAATTGAGTTTAATTCTCGAAATTAAAAACTAGGGTTCATAGCTTTGAATGTTCTTAATTGAATTTTGGGTATTTCTTTATTAAGGGTTATTACATGAAATTGATTACACAGAGTTGTAGATCATCAAAAGATGATTCGAATGATATATATGTGGTAAACAAACGATTACTGGAAGGGGATGATCGGAAAACGGGTTGAAGCGGCGGCAAAATTTTCAGATTAATATTCCGTTCAACTCGTTAATTTTTCGACTATTTGGACTCTACAGAACGATTCCTGGCAGCAAGAAGAACACACCCTGTTAAACTGGTGTATTTCTGGAAGTTTGTGGTCATCGCCGGAAAATCTTCTGGACGGCGGCCATGGCTTCTCCGGCGACCGGGGAAGACAGCTGTAACAATTATAGTTTAGCCCCGAGTCTTTGCAAACTTTGCATTTTTAGTATCTCATTTTTAAAATTTTGCAAATTGACCCCTGCTTTTTAAATTATTTTTAAAAATGATTTGTTTATTATTTTTAAAAAATCATAAAAATGTTTATTTAATTATTTTAAATTCAGAAAATTATTTTAATTATTTATTTATTCAAAAATAAATCAAAATTATTTTATTATTTAATTTTAATTAGTTTTTAATTATTTTAATTAATCGATTAATTTATAATTAATTGATTAATTAATTTAATTAATTATTAATTAATTTTAATTGATTTAATAATTATATTTAATTATTTAAAACTGATTTAAAAATTTTGAAAAATAGTTTTGAGCTTTATAATATTATTTTAAATTACTTTCAAGGCTCGATAATTATTATAAAATTATTTTAAAGTCGGATTCGGGTATTCGAACCCTATTATTTAATTATAAAATGATTCGGAGTCCAATTTTAATTCCGAAATGTTCAAAAATTCGTATTAAATACCTTGAAGATCATTTTAACCCCGAATCTTCTTTGAAAAATTATTTTGATCGAATACCTTACGTGTTATGTGCTACATGCTAACTGATTGATGCGTTATATGCCTATGAGGTTATGGTTTGACTGTTTTAGTCATAACTTTCAATCCGTATATCGGATTTGGGTGAAACGAGGGGTAGATAAAAGCTTATGACGTCTATGTGACGATTAGAATAATATAAGCATGAATAATTGATAGATACTTGTGATGCCTAGCAGAGTCAGCGAGGCATAGAAAAGGAAACCGGTGATCCATAAACGGAATCGAAGCATAGAAAGAGAAGGCAAGTGATTGATAAATAGAAGCAAGGCATAGAAAGAGAAGAAAAGTGGTTGTTGAGTAAAACTGTTAGATGAGTACAAGTAAAGTGGAAATCATCGGTGATAAGGCAAGTACTTCTGAACCGTCTTCAAAATATATTGCAAATATTTTCGAACTGTCTCATGACATGTCGCTATTATTCAAAATAACTCATGTTTTATATTGCAAGCGCTTTAAAATATTTAACCTTGAACCCTGATTCTTGTTGATCTTGAGCCATAAGCCTTACTCTTCACAAACTATTGATTGTTGAATTCCCTGATACAAGCCAGACACATACGAAACTACTCCACAAATATATATATACCACATACTGATTTCTGATATTGATTTGCTTGACATATCAACCTTTATTCCTTGATTAACAGAAGACCCATCCTTGGAACCCTTGAACCCTTGGTCTTCTACTTTCTGATTCTTTCCTTGATTGAAAGCCAATCTTTTTGAATTCATTGTTATACCTTCATAGTATTGTGAAACACTCTATGCTTCAAAATAAATGTTGTTTATGATTCAGCTTATTGAATTACTTTGGCTATCATATTGAATTATGTTATAATTGGATGGTTTTATAAATGCGGACCAGATTCGTGGTCATAATAGGCCAATGCGTGCCTTGGATCCAGTATATAGAGCGAAGCTGGGAGCCTTGCTCGGGGTTAGTGTGTGACTGATCAGCAGCCTAACCTTGGTTGTTTTTAAAATGAAAAGTGAATATCCATTTCTAATCATTGCTTATTCAGAAACTTGATTCTTCTGAATCATTTCAATTGGTTATTGTTTAACCTCAGCTGTTGCTATTATGACTTGCTGAGCTAGTTAGCTCACTCTTGCAAATCTTGTTATGTTTTTAATAGTTAAAAAGGAAATTGTCGGTAACAAGGATTCCTAGTCCAGTATGCGAGCTAGGATTCCAGATTAAGTCGGATCGAGCTAGCAGGAGCTTTATATTGTAGAGGAGTTATGCAAGATTGTAAGAGCGATATCATTATCAGTTGTAAGTTGAACTAGTTGGGATTTGGTACGATGTAATAAAAGATAAGGTTGTGGCTTATTTTCATACTTGAACCTGTTGTGATCCATGGTTGTGAAAAGAAGGGTCAATGCATATAATATTTTATGTACAGGTTCATATATTGTGTGTGTGTGTGTGTTTCGAGCCCCAAACTTCTGACCCGGGTTTGTGAGCACTTTGACTCAAGAGATAATGAGTCATTAACTGAGATCTATGACATATTTTAAAAGCTACTGAATGCCTTATCTCTTGTCGACAAGGAATATGATTTAGATGACTCAAACTTGAAGTTTCTACTTGCACTCCCTGAAAAATGGGACTATAAAGTCACATAAATAAGGGATTATTATGAACTTGATGAAACACCTCTAGATGAGACCAATGGCATACTGAAAACTCATGAACTAGAGATGAAGCAAAGAAGCAAGAGAAAATGATCCAAGTCTATACCAATTGCACTTAAGGTTGAAGAGAAATCAAAGGAGAAAGCTAGGAGAAAAGGTTACTCCAAAGGAAAAGCTATATATAATTGCAAAGTCTGATACTAAATCATCAAACTCTGTTGATGACTCAAATACTGATAATGAATCAGATACTGACAATGATCATGATAATAGAAAATATGGAACAAATGGTTGCTCTATTGGTTAAATCTTCAAGAAGATGGTCTACAAGAACTTCAATAAAGAATAGGTTTTTCAGAATAGGTTCCAGTTCCTCAAACTCTGATAAGAGGAATGACAGAAAAAATACTAATATGAAGGAATCAAAGTTTGGAAAATCTGACAAGTCAAAGGAAAGATGCTACAATTGTGATGGAGTTGGATATTTTGCAGCTAACTGCAAAAAACCAAAAGCCGATGAAAAACAAGCCTTGATCACAAAGAAGAAAAACTAGGATGATTCATCAGATTCAGATGATGGTGTCAACTATGCTCTCATGGCAAATGCTGATACCGAGGCTGACAATGTTGAATTAAAGGTACCTCAGACCACCCTTGGTTTTGATACTGATGATATCCATGAGTTAAGATTATTTCTTAAATCTTTGCATGTTAGTTATAAGGACCAAAACTTAGAGAATAATATAATCAAGAGTGAAAACTCTGAGTTAAGGAAAATGAATAATCACCTAGAAATTGAGTTGCTTTCCATGCTAGAAATTTAGAAAGAAAAAGATAATGCTGTTTATATTAAAGAAAAAATGTTAGAAAAGCATGATTATCTAGAAAAGGAGTTAGCTAAAGAAAGAGAGGTTATTAAGCTTTGGACTAACTCAGGAAAAACAACTCAGGAAATTTTAGAGATTGGCTATTGGGATCAGGATTAGGATATGCTAATAGATCTAATTCTGATAAGAAAATTGGAAAAGAAACTAAGAAAACTAAACCAGTGAATACTGATACTAAGGTCAAACTGAACAAGATTCAGTTGAAGCCAATTAAGTTTAATCCAAGTGTTGATGCTGTTAAGTCAGTTAACGAGGTAGGTTCAACCTCAGCACCTAGATCAAACTTAAATACTGATAAGAGTGAACAAGTTCATACAAAATCAGTAAATATTGGTTTAATGACTCAGAAACAGCTTAAGCAAAAGCTGAAGGAATTACACATGAAAAATAAGGAGAAAAATCCTAGGAAAAACATGAATGGCAAGGTAGGGGTTAATAAGAATGGTAGTTATGTAACTACTCCCAATGCACCTAGAAAGACATGCTTGAACTGTGGTAATACTAATCATCTTGCTAATTCTTGCAGGAAGAATAAAGAGATAAATAATGTTCCTCCCAAACCAGAGTTTATGAATAGAACAGTTAGATATAAACCACAAAGTCCTTTTTTTCATTGTGGTAGTGTGTGGCACTCTATTTATACATGTAAGGAGTATCACAGTTTATAATATGATTATTATAAACTGAAACCCTCTTTAAATAAAGCAAAATCTGTTTCTGCATGTGTAAATACTGATAGTAAGAATGTTAACATAAACTATGATATGAAGTCTTCTGCTGCATATGTTAACAAACTTAAAAAGGCCAATGGATCCAAGCAAGTCTGGGTCCTTTAAAACACTAATTGATTTTACTGCAGAGTAATAGGAAAAATTCTCTAGTCTTGGATAATGAATGCTCAGGATATATGACTGGTTATAAATCCCTGCTATCAGATCTTAAGGAGAAATATGGCCCATTTATTTCTTATGGAGATGGCAACTTAGGAAAAATCTTGGGATATGGAAAAATCAAAATTGGGAATGTCATTATTGAAAATGTAACTCTGGTTACAGGACTCAAGCATAATTTGATCAGTGTGAGTCAAATATATGACAGAGGTTACCATGTGAATTTCTATGAAGAACATTATGAACATGTTAGTAAGTTTGATGGCAATATTGCAATGACTGGTATAAGACATGGTAGTTTATATGAAATCAGGGTTTCCACAAATACTGATGATTCAGAAGTTTGTCTACTTAGTAGTGCATCTGTGGAAGACAGCCGGAACTGGCATAAAAGACTTTCTCACCTCAATTTCAACAATATCAACGAACTTGTGAGAAAAGATCTTGTGAGAGGATTGCCCAATGCAGTATTTACTCATGATGGCTTATGTGACTCATGCCAGAAAGCTAAAAAAGGAAAACACCTTTCAAGAGTAAAACTGAATCCGCCATTCTTGAACCATATCATCTACTTCATATTGATCTCTTTGGTCCAGTCAATGTTATGTCAATTTCCAAGAAGAGGTATGCACTTTTAATTGTTTATGAATATACAAGATACACATGGGTGTAGTTTCTGCACACCAAGGATCAATCTCCATCCATTCTTCTTGATTATGTGCTAAAGCTGGAAAAAGGATCAACATACAAAGTGAAGATCATTAGAAGTGATAATGGAACTGAATTCAGGAACAGTTCTATGGAAGAGTTCTGCAAATACAAGGGAATAAAACAAGAATTTTCTGCTCCTGGAACTCCACAACAAAATGGAGTTGTTGAAAGAAAGAATAGAACTCTCATGGAAGCTGCAAGAACCATATTAGAGGAAGCAAGATTGCCTTCCTACTTCTGGGCTGAGGCTGTGCAAACAGCTTGCTTCACGTAAAATGCAACTTTGATCAACATGCATGGAAAAACATCATTTAAGTTGGTGAAGGGAAATAATCCAAATTTGAAGTACTTTCACAATTTTGGTTGCAAGTGTTTTGTTCACAAAACTCATCCTGAACAGCTTACCAAATTTGATCTAAAAGTTGATCAAGACATTTTTGTTGGATATCCATTGTCAAGAAAAGCCTTCAGAGTTTACAACCTGAGAACAAGGACAGTCATGGAATCTATACATGTATCTTTTGATGACAAGAAGATTACAGGTCTAGAAGATGCAGATGACCATGATAAGTTGAGATTTGAAAATGAAGTACCATACGTTAAACAGTTAAATCCTGATTCACTAACAAATCCTGATACAGTAAATCTTGAAATCACTCAAAGCTCTGATGATCCACATGATAGTGGAAAATCTTCAAATACTGAAGCATATGTTGAGGGAGAGCAACATGATTCAAATCCAGAGTCTTCCACAAGTGATTCAACTCAAGAAATATCAGTAAATAAGTCATCAAACTCTCATTCCTCAAATTATGATGAGTCAAATACTGATAGCAGTGGGAATACTGATTCAGGGGGAGCATCAGGACATGATAGTGGTATAAGTCAAAGAAATAATAGAGAGTTCATGGATCAAGGGGGAGGTTCTTCTTCAAGAAGTCAACTTCCATCTGCAAGAAAATGGTCTAAGTCATACACGCCTGACTTAATCATTGGAAATACTGATAGTGGTGTAAGAACCAGGAAAACCACTCAAAATGAATGTCTCTACCATTATTTTCTATCTCAAACTAAACCCAAGAAAGTGGAATAAGCTCTTCAAGATGTTGAATGGATAACAGCAATGCAAGAGGAGCTTAATGAATTTGAAAGGAACAAAGTCTGGACTCTTGTGCCAAGACCAAAGAACAGATCAGTTGTTAGTACAAAGTGGGTGTTCAGTAACAAAACTAATAGTGAGGGCATTGTTACAAGAAATAAATCAAGAATGGTTGCAAAGGGCTATTCACAGCAAGAAGGCATTGATTATGATGAGACTTTTGCTTCAGTTGCAAGCCTTGAGGCAATCAGAATTTTTCTAGCCTATGTTGCTCACAAGAAGTTTAAAGTGTTCCAAATGGATGTAAAGAGTGCATTTCTAAGGAGAAATCGAAGAGAAAGTTTATGTTGAACAGCCTTCAGGGTTCAATAATCCAAAATATCCAGATCATGTCTACTTACTCGATAAATCACTCTATTGACTAAAACAAGCTCCAAGGGCTTGGTATGAAACACTTGCTCTATTTCTGTTAGAAAGTGGTTTCACATGAGGGACAATTGACAAAACTCTCTTTTATAAATACCATGGTAAAGACTTGTTATTAGTATAAATATATGTAGATGATATCATTTTTAGTTTTACTAATAATAAAATTTGTGAGAAATTTGCAAAGTTAATGCAGTCTAGATATCAAACGAGTATAATGGGAGAATTGAGTTACTTTTTGGGGTTACAAGTAAAACAGACTAATGAAGGGATCTTCATAAATCAATCAAAATACACCAGGAATTTTCTCAAAAGATTTAGAATGCAAGACAGTTCAACTGCATCAACTCCCATGGCCACTGTAACCAAGTTAGATTTAAATACTGGTTCATCAGTAGATATAACTAACTGCAGAGGTATGATTGGGTCACTCCTATATTTGACTGCTAGTAGACCTGATATCATGTATGCTACCTGTCTCTGTGCAAGGTTCCAAGCTGATCCAAGGGAACCTCATCTATTAGACGTTAAAAGAATTTTTAAATATCTCAAAGGCACCATAAATCTTGGATTATGGTATCCTAGAGATTTAGATTTTAAGCTAATTGGATATTCAGATGTTGATTTTGCAGGATGCAAAATAGACAGGGAAAGCACTTCTGGAAGCTTCCAATTTCTTGGTGGCAGATTGGTTTCTTGGTTTAGCAAGAAACAAAAGTCTATTTCCACATCAACTGCAGAAGCTAAATATATTGCTGCAGGAAGCTGTTGTGCTCAAATTATATGGATGAAGAATCAGTTACTGGATTATGGGTTAGACTATTATGCTATTCCTATATATTGTGATAATCAAAGTGCTATTGCAATGACAGGAAATCCAGTACAACATTCGATGACCAAACACATCAGCATTAGGTACCATTTCATAATGGAGCATGTGTAAGAAGGTACAATGAAATTGGTCTTTGTTCCAACAGATCAATAATTAGCAGATGTATTCACCAAGCCTCTCTGTGAAGCCACCTTCACAAGATTGGTGAATGAATTAGGAATGATATTAGGACATTTCTCAAACTCTGATAATTAAGGAATAACTACTGATAGTTAGAGTATGGTATATTTTTATTATGTATCAGTACTTACTAAATACTGATTATAATGTTAAATTATGATGCCATGAAAGCATGCAATTAACTTCTATTAATCTCATCAAGTAGCTGCATGTTTAACTCTGATTATGTGTATAAATTCTGATTTTGGACAAACTTGTTTTGATTGATAAATCCTGACAATAGTTGTTCAATTCTGATATTGGTCAAACTTGTGTTGACTGATAAATCCTGATATTTGTTGATTAAATACTGATAATGGTCAGACTCTGATTGACTATTATATTATGATGATAATTTTTGAATTTATTTAAATATTCTTTTAATCAGTATTATAATTACATGTTTGAAGCTGTTTGCAAGTGGAAGAACATATACAAATTATAACGGAGCAACTGATATCACAGAAGAAATTGATGAAAGGTTTGTTTCTAATATCATGAGACTTATGATATTTGAGTGTTCTTGTCTATCAAAATGTCTAACCATATATATATTTCAAAAGTATGATAACATGGAATAGGGCGAATTTCTTGAAACTCTATTTTTCTATCAATGGAAGTTGTCAACACTCAATCTACATATCATAAATCTTATATCTCAAATTTCTTCTTAAAAATGAAACACTTCAATCCATTTCTAAAATGTTGCCAAAATCAAGTGACATGGTTCATGAAACTATGCTCACCACTCAGGAACAACATTCAGTTGGAAAAGTAAAATTGTTAGATGAGTATAATTAAAGTTGGAAATCATCTGTGATAAGGCAAGTACTTCTGAATCTTTCTTCGAGATATATTGCAAATATTCCTGAACTTCTCATAACATGTTGCTAGTATTCAAAATAAATCTTTTTTTATATTGCAAGCACTTTAAATTATTCAACCTTGAACCCTGATCTTATCATTGAACTTGAGCTGTAAGCTTTATTTCTTGTAAACCACCAACGGTTGATTTCCCAGATATTAAACTATACAAATACAATACTACTCCACAAATACATCCACACCATAAACCAAGTATTTCAACATAATTTCTTGAGCATACATAAACTTATACAACCTGGAATACCCTATCACATCAAAGATCAATCCCTGTATTATCATTGAACCATTGTTCTTCAGATACTTGATTCTTCATCAGGCTTGAATCCGTTCTTCATATTTACACCTTAATTCACCCTGGTGATACCTGTGAAATGTTTATGCTCTGAGATAAATGCTTTATCAATGTTAATCATGATTCTGTTTTTATTGAATTGCAATGATTATCATATTGAATTGTAATGGTTATCATATTGAATTGTTTAGAATTGGATGGTTTTATAAATGTGGACCAGATTCGTGGTCAGACCAGATTCGTGGTCAGACCAGATTCGTGGTCATATTAAGCCAATGCGTGCCTTGGATCCAGTATATAGAGCAAAGCTGGGAGTCTTGCTCGGGGTTAGTGCGTGACTGATCAGCAGACTAATCTTGGTTTTTAAAAATGAAAAAAGAATATCCAATTATATTCATTGTTTATCCAGAAACTTGATTCTTCTGAATCATTTCAACTGATTATTGTTGAACCTTAGTTATTGCTATTATGACTTGTTGAGCTAGTTAGCTCACTCTTGCAAATCTGTTTATATTATTTTACAGTTGAAAAGGAAATTGTTGGTAACAAGGATTCCCAGTCCAGTGTGCAAGCTAAGATTCCAGGATAAGATGGACTGAGTTAGCAGTAGCTTTATAATATAGATGAGTTATGTAAGATTGTAAGAATGATATCATTATCAGTTGTAAGCGGAATTTGTTGGGATTTGGTACGATGTAATAAAAATTAAGGTTGCGGCTTATTTTTATACTTTAACCTTTTGTGATCCATGGTTATAGTAAGTAGGGTCTTTACATATATTACTTTCATAAGCAGGTATATATATTGAGAGAGTGTGTGTGTGTGTGTTGTGAACCCCAAACTTCTGACTCAGGTTTGGAGGGCGTCATATATGTCCTTCTTGACTTGTCCAATTTCTGTCTTGATCTCAGTCACATCTTGACTTTGATTAGAGATTGGATTTTGTGCAAGTGAAGAGACTCAAGGTGTGCTTGGAGAAGACTCTCGGTGTTGGCATCTGTAGTGTTAGGTCCCGAAGTATCGTAGAAGGGGGGTTGAATACGATACTCACTAAATTAAAAAAATCGAATCTTTTGAGGATATAAAATTTAGTGTTGGGTTAGTGGTTCAGTGTTCTTGAGGTGAATAGTGTTTGGAATATTAAAATGAGGAACACAAGATATTCGGAAAAATATATATTCATATATAAATCCGCGAGGGGTGTTGCTACATTCCGGTAAATAAATTAACTGGCTACAATCTAAGAACAATAAAGTTCCTAACTTCTACAAAGATTTACAAATCAAATCCTATACGATGATCTAGCTTTTGTTTTTCCAAGGATTTAATTACCGGATAACGATTATAATGCCCCTATGAATATACAAGAGTTAAATCGGGCATTATAGCGTTACTCCGGTGAGAAGTTAAATGGATATTCAAGGAGCTTGAGATTCTCTGTATTTTCTTTGCTGCTTATTTCACCAGCTCTCGTGGGAGAAGATGATGAATAGTGTTGCCCAGTAATAATACAACTGTATAAGGGGGATTGGATACAATTGTATAAACATTTCGAACAAGTATAAAAATATAACAGTTCTTTATATTTATGATCAAAACTGTTACAAACTCTCTCAAGAAATACTGATGTTCTTGAGAGCTTTTAGGTCGTACAATGCTCGAGTTAATCACTATGTGATGATCTAAACTGTGTTTATATAATACACAGCTGCTACAAATTAGTCTAGGATATGCGTTATTAATTACTAACAGAAAATGATACATATCTTTAACTGAATATACAAAGTCCTATCACTCAGAACAAATAGATATCCATCCCTTAAAATAAGGAACATAATCAATCTTTACAACAGACTTCCTTCAGATGTTAATGTTCTGCAGATACTGATGATGCATGAAATCCTGTTGGAACATCAAATCCTGATGACATCTAAAACAGTCAGATCCTAAGCTCCTCCTGATCATTGAGAATCAACACGTAACAATCTCCCCTAATTTATGCAGCACAAATTGCATTCTCAATGATGCCAAAATCAATTACAAAATGTACAAGGAATAAGGCTTACTTCAGTATCCTAAGATAACTGACAGTTGTTTCTAGAAATTTGTTCAACCTTTCTTCCTCCTTGTCTTGAAGGACTTTGACAAGCTTTTTCTTCAACTCTTTCTTCTCTCCAGTATCTTCTCCAAGCTGATAAATGGTTGATCTTAATTTAGAAATCGAACTCTTAGTTATTTCAAGATCACCATTCAACATAAAGCTTAAGCTGACATCTTCACGATCAGAACTGAAAGATAACTGAGGATTGTTGAGAAAAACTTTCACAACTGCAGCTCCCTTTTCCATCTTCATTTCTTGACCAGTATAAGTTCTGTATATAGGAACATAATCACCATTATATTTGTCTTCTTTGTTCATGAATGTTCTTATGATACTCTCAAGTATCATAGAAGACCAGTTTCTAGTGACATTGTCCTCAACTCTAAGAAGATAGTGAATATATTTCAACTCAGTCACAGTCTTCATCAAGAGTTGCTGCAATGTAAAGCTTTTCACTTTACCATCTCTCAAGAAGTACATAATCTCTTCTATGACATCACCAAGATTTATTTTCCTATATACAATCTTTACATCTTCAACCTTCTCAAGATGTGGTGGAGTAACTCTTTCACCAAGATTGTCAGTCAGAATATAAGTGTCCAGTAAATCAGACCTCAGAGTTTCCATTCCAGAATGACCAATACCTCCTCTAGTATGAGTTTTGATAAGCTTTAGCTTTTCATTATGTTCCACCCAAGAAGGTTTCTTGATGGACTTATCAATATTCTCCTGTTCTGAAATAGAATCCCTTTGTCCTGCTGACACAAATTCAATATGCTTGAATCCTTTAGGATAACTAAATAAATAAACATCTTTCCATCTTTTATCCTTTTTGCTGAGGGGAGCATACCCAGTGGATACATCATGAATCTTCCCTCTTGTTTTTTGCCACAGCTCTCTTCTTGAATTTATAATTCTTTGCTCATAGTCACTGCATGCTTGACCATCTCTCCATCTGTCAATTCTTTCTTGTTCATCAAAAATTGATTCATCCTATACTTTGATCACCTTTTCATTAGTGTCAAAATCAGCTATCAGACTCACAACATCAGGATCTGCTTTTCCCTCAGGTTTTATGTCTGCTTCAAGAGACACATTTGCATTAGTTATATCAACTTGAGCAATGTCAGCGGTTGATTTCTTCTTCCTTAGGATAATCATCTCTTCAGTATCCTCAGCTTCTTCTTTTAAATCATGTCCTTTCTAAGGAACAAAACCTTCTCTGAATAGAACATTCAGAAATGCTAAATCAATTGCAGAACCTTGACTTGAATTAGAAATTCTTCCTCTTCCTCTTTTTCCTCTAGCTCTTGTAGCTCTTCCACAACTTTTTCCTCTTCCTTTAGAGGTGTTTGCTTCAGCTTCAATTTGATTCATTTACTCTTTCTGTTGCATAACTGCTTCTTCAATTGTTAGATCAGGAAATTCTTCAGTTTTCAATCCAAGAGCACTCATGGCATTCTTTTTCTCAAACCTTTTATCTTTGTAGTACATAGCAATCTCTTCACCTATTTCCTTGTGTCTGTAAGGAAAGAATTACCCTTTAGCATATGCTAAGTTAGAGATTGTAACATCACCAGTTTCAGGAGCATCAACATTAGTCTTGTGCTTAACTTCATGAGCACCCATGGACTTTCCTTGTCCTGAAGAACCAGATATTTTAGAATGTTGAGGTTGGTGAGCAATAGGAGCAATTTGAAAATTTAGAACCGGATTTTTATCACCATCACCATCATCATCAGTATCTTTATCTTTCAACTGAATAGAGCCAGGTGTACTTTTTTGACAGCTATCTTCTCCCCCTTTTTGGCATCAGTATTTGAAAGAAGAGAAAACATAGCATCCAGCTGATCAGCCATTAAAGACACTTTATCTTCCAAGGAAGAAAATTGAGTATCCATGCTTTGTTAAGATTGAACCACGGCTTTAACAACCTTTTTCACACTTATGAGTTCAGTTGAAGTACGTGGATTAATCATAAATGCATCAATCTTGTCTTGTAAACTAGCATGAGATGTCTTCATATCAGCAAGTTCAGAGAGAATTCCTTTTACAGAGATCGTAGAGGCCTTCAGATGTAATTTAAGTTCAGGGTTTTGAAGTCCATCATAGGCCCTGTGAACATGTTGCATACCAATAGTTGAGGAGATAGAAGTATGTGCATCTCTCCATGCAAAATCTCATTCAGTCTTTTGAAAATGCTAAGCATCAGCATTGTAATAAGAAGGATCAGCATTGAAATGTGAAGAAGAACCAACATTGGACTTCTTAGATGCATCAATAGCAGTTTTAAGCTGAGCTGTGTTAGAATCATCATGATCACTATCTTCATCAGAATCAGAGCTAGACAGGCCCTCAGAAGAGTTCGCAGAGCTAGGCAGAATTGCTTTACCTTTAAGAGGATCCTTAGCTATAAGTGTCTGTTTCTGATGAGATCCTGAAATATAAAACAAAGTAACACCTAAATCTCTCTTATCTTTTCAAGTGATCCCATCACTTCTCACACAATATATTACTTTTAAGAGTAATATATTTCTCACAGAAGAAAGTTTATAAGCAAAGAAAAAACTTATAAAATTCTTTTCTCAAAACTACCTCTCCTTTTTCCAGTACAGGAGACTGCCACTCAAGGTTTAATTTTCTCGCATAATAATGTCACACAGTCTCACAAAAAAGCACAATCACACATATTGTAAAGAAATAAGAGGTGGCTGAGAGGAGTAGTATGCTTGTGATATAAATAGAGGTAACCTCAAACAAGAGACTATTTATAATCATACAAACATGGAAAACAACAGAGAAAAATAAGCAATACCTGAAGGTGAATCCTCAAGTGGAAGTGATGATAGTGGAGGAACAAACAACACATCAGGATGCTTTAACAAGCTAGTTAGCAGCAAAAAATCAACTGTAGAAGCTGCTTGAATGGATAGTTGATCAACATCAGGATTTATTGTAGCATCAGGATTTGATTCTTCAGAAGGATGAACTAGGCCAACATCAGTACTTTGAACTGATGGTTCTTGTGGGGCCTGAGGAATATGAGCTGCTTCAGCAAGAATCGGTGAAGGTTCTTGTGTACTCTCCTCAAACATCAGATCATTAATAACTGCATCCACCTTTGACAATACATCCTGATGAGCCTTCTTTTCTTGTAGCAGTTGTTCAGAGTCAGCAAGAAGATCACCTTGAGCAAAATCAAAAATTATTTGTGCAACCTCTTTGTATGCATCTTCACTTTAAGAAGATGGTTCTTGTGTAACTGGATGTGTCGCAGTTTCTAAATCCCTTTGAGACTTAGGTTCTTGTGGACTGACATCCATAGCAGAGAACTGAGCCTTTTTCTTCTTTCTGATGTATCTAACCACATCATCATATTTTCTTTTCAACTTGCTCTTGTCAGTTTTCTTGGGCTCAGCGGTTTTTTTGTTCATTGAAAACTTTTTGATCAGAGCACTAGCATCAGTAGTTGGCTCCTTAGTTCCAGCTGTGTCGACAAAGTCATCAGGAATTGCAACTGATGATTCTGTTAGTCCCTTAACAATATAGCAAGAATTACAGAAGGGGGGTTGAATGGAATTCTTGAACCTTTTTCTTGAAATAAAAATGTTCAACTCGATTATAGATATATTTGTTTTCATTAGCACAATGCGGAATGTAAACTTAATTGAATCAAAACATAAGTAATTAAAAACAAGAGTCTTTAAAAACTTTCTGGTGAATTTAAACAATTCCACTAGAGATATATATAATATATCGAGAGGACTCTGTGTGCAGAAATGCTCACAGCTACTTACAAATGGAACTACTGAGAATACAGGAAATGCTAAGGATTCTGCTTACAAAGATTTCTCTGTTTTTGTGTTTCTCAGCTATCTCAGTTATTTTTCTATTTGCTACTCTCTTGGTTTATATAATACCAAAATTATAAAGTCAAAAAGACTGAACAAATATAAAATCTAACAGTCTTAAGCTTTGCTGCTTTTCGTCCTCTATTAACCAGTTAATGAGCTTCCACGGTGTGTTTGTATACATCTCGACGGCTGTGTGTCAGCTTTCACTGTTCAACTGCTGTTTGAATTCTTCATATGATCATCCGTCGACTTTCAGAACATCCGTTGATGATTTAATTTATCATCCATCGACTGTTATATTAAAAATTCGTTGATAGTCATTTGATCATCCGTCGATGGCTTTGTTAATCATCCGTCGGTAGCTATTTTGGCACTTGACTCTATATCACTTATGCAGAATTACAAGACATCATTTAAGTACAATTAATCAACCTATTCTGCATATCTAGTTAAAGTCAACATGACTTATGTGCTACAACAGATTCTATACAAAGGTGCATACATAACTGTGCTACAAACTTATTATTACATAAGCTACTCACTCGATGGATAATAAGTTAATCATCCGTCGGGACTATAATGAGTTATCCGTCGGGACTATAATTTTTATCCATCGAGTGCTACATAATATCACTAAGTAAAATCTACTTAGATGTTTTGTTTATGAAATCATCAAGTACATAACATATGCACAACAATCTCCCCCAATTTATGTCTATTGGAATTGTAGCCATAAATTAAGAGATACTTGATGATAATAAAACATCATGAACATATATCTTTAAAGATAAGTAGATAAAACTGAAAGTGCTTCAGTTAATTAAAATGAACAAGGTTTGGCTCACAGTCAATTCAAGATGCTCCTCTAGCCTGAACAGATTTTTCTAGTTCCTTGAAGGTCTTGATCTTCTTACAAGCTTTCTGTTATTTTCTTCAATTTGATTCTGGAGCTGCCTGTGGAATTCTAGTTCATCAGATTCTGAGAGATCTAGCTTTTCTTGCATTTCCAAGAGAGTCTCATTGCTAGAGATACTCAATTGGTCTTCTAATCTGAAGAATCTTCTTACACCCTTGTCATCCATGAATTCCATCAGCCAGTAGGGCCTTAGATGCACTCTTCTCCCTGTGTATGGGATGATTAGAGTCTTTGGGAGTGTATCTTTAGCTCTAACACTCCTCAGCTCTTCAATCTTCTTCAATACTAGTCTTCTTGCAGTTACATTGAACCCAAAGTTTTTCTTGAAGGATGAATAGACTTTAATCAGCACAGCTTGGATTTCTTGAAGAATCTTGTGAAGTGGCCACTGAATCTCCCTTCCTCCTTTGTACTTGAACACCAACCTTTCAGGTACGTTTCTGTATGCATCAATTGCCCTTACTTCATCCAATTCATCCAGATAAAGATTTAGATCTGAAAATTCTTTAATGTTACACAAGTACAAGTAGTCTCCCCTGTTGACCTTGGGTTGAGCTTTAATTACTGACTTGGATTTGAGAGGTGACAACTTCATTTTCTTGACTGCCCTTAACTTTGTCCTTTTTGGCTTGCGAAGGATTGGTAAGCTGAAGTTAGGAATTGGTATTTTATCCCACTCTATTGGCTCATCCTTTGGCACAATAGGTTCACCATGTATGTTCCTGTAGGGATCCACCACCCTTATGTCTTCAAATACCACAGAGGGCTTTGATGCTTGAGTTGTAGCTGGAGTGGATTCCTTAGAAAATTGATCTTCCAATTCCTTGTCAACAACATCCAGTTTCTTTTTTGTTCTTCTAGCCAATTCTTTCTTCCTTGGGGATTTCTTCTGTTCTTCAATTTTCTTCCTTGATTCAGCAGCTTCTGATGGTTGAGAGGGAATTTGTTGAGAAGAGTTTACAGCCTGTAGCTTGGCCAAGATAACAATCTGTTCTTTCTTTTGTTTAGACTTCTTTGCATCTAGAGTAGCTTGCCTCTTTTCCTGCTTTAATCTGGCTTTTTCTTCTTTCTTTGCTTGAGCAAATTGTGGATGTCCAGCTACCACACAAATTTCCTTTCCATTTCTGAGTATCTTAGCAATTCTCCTTTTTGAAGCTGAATCAGCTGGATCTTTATAGAAGACAATAGATCTTGACAGAAGCTTCTTTTCATCAGGCTTGGGTGTCTCATACATAGTGTCCATAGGGTTCTTCCAAGATGATTTTGGATAATTTGCCCTTGGTTTAAGAATTATTTCAGCTTTTGTAGACTTGATGCAGGAAGATTGTCCTTTTTCCAGATAGTTCATGCTCATCTCATTCACACTGATTGGCTTGACATGAAAGTGATTGATGGCTGACTGAACTGGCTCCTTGACTAGTTCAAACTTTTTCTGTATCTCCTCATCAATCTTATTCCAGTTGATCAAACTCAACTTTCCTTTTTCAGCAACTTTCAAATTTGCTGCTGCTGCTTTAATTAGATTTATACTATCTGCAACTGTTGGCTTGGAGACTGTAATTGAAGGTACAATTACTTTGCTGATTTGTTCTTGAAGTTTCTCCCCCTCAGTTGGTCCTTTCTCCCCCTTACTTGATTCTCTCTCCCCCTTTTTGTTATCATCAAGTTGAGGAGTTAGGCCTTGTGCTTTAGCCAGTTGCATGAGAAGATTTGTCTGAGTCTGTTGATTTTGAAGAAGGATAGCCACTGAATTCTCAATAACTTGAACTTTGTTTTCCAGCTTGGCTAGCTTCTTTTCAGAATCTGATTCTCTCCTCAATCTTAGTAATAGATCTTGCATGGTACTATATGGCATTACTGAATCCAGCATCTCAGAATTGTATGTCTTCAAGTCAGCTATATCTCTTTTTAGTTCATCCACACTCATATTTTGTCTTAAGTGCTGGATCTTCATGAGATGTAGAGAGTCTAGGTGAGCTTGATGAATAGCCTTGGTACCAGCATCTGAAGTTTCCTGAAGGGCCTTTTGAATAGCCATCACTTGCTTGACCAAAGACACATCAAATTGTCCTGGTGTAAATTCCTTTGTCCATGCCCATCCAGGTAAATTTAAAACAGAACTTGGGCCTTCATCTCCCCCTAAGTTCATGCTTCCATCCAAAGAAACAAAGTCATCATCATTAGAATTTACTCAAAATTCTTCAGATGGCTCACCAGCTTGAGAAGGCATCCTATTGACAGCAGCTTTATCTCTTTGAAGAGATTCCGAGGTGTGTATTAAATTCAAAGTCTTTTCTTCCTCCACATTGCCCTGAGCAGCCAACAATTGATAGGCTGACACCAGATGAGTAAAAGTGTCAGCATCCAAGGAAATGTTATCAATTTCAGCTTTGTAATGTTGCTGAAATTGTCTTCCCTTTTCAGCATCATCCACAATCATTGACTCACTAGCAATGGCTGGATCCACCCTTATTTCTCCTGTACCTGCCTTTCTCTCATAATCTCTCTTTTATTGCATCAGGGTCTCACCCTGGCTCCCCACCCTCACACCCTCACCTTCACCTACTAAGGTGGGACTCCTCTCACTCACTTTTGCCAATCCTGAATAAATGGATTGCTGAGATTCACTCTTTTTCTCTCCTTTTTCCTGGGAGCAACCCAGCCTCTCACTCAATGCACTCTCCTCTCTCAGTCCTAAGAGTGACTGTATTACCACTAAATCTTCTGCACTTGAAATAATTGAAGTTTGAAGTTGTGCAGAGTCACTAGACAGATAAGTGATATCCATCGGGTGAGTGGTAAAGCTATCCGACGGATAACTGCTGTTAAGCTTATCCGTCGGGATACAATCACTACTCGATGGATGAGCAATATCCATCGAGAGAGTAGAAATGAATGAGGTGGGAAGAGAAACTATTGTTGACTCTGTGTTGATTGAAGTTATTTGAGGCACAGGTGTCATAATAGTATCTGAAAGAATTGGCAAGTGAGCCAACAAATCATCTAAAAGATGATGCTCACTTGTACTAGATTTTGGCTTCCCCAACAGAGTTAAAGAAGGGGAATCAGGAATTGAAGTGTTTATCATATCCACTTCCAGAGAGTTTGTTGGTGAGTATGGTGTTTCAGAGGCTTCTATTATAAGAGATTTTGGCTGTGACTCCACATTTATTGGAGCCACATCAAACTGAATTTGAGAAGGTGCAGGGACTGTGTCTTTAGCACCAGTTTGCACTGTGTGTGTGCCCTGCGCATCTCCAGTTGTTTTGGATTTCTTCTTTCTTGTGTAAGTTTGGGGTGAGCTTGTGTCCCTAACCCTTTTGGCCTGTGTTCTTGGCTGAGAGCTTTGTTCAATAGCCACATCCTTTTGGGAGGATGCAACTAGAAGTGAGCTTTTGTCCTTTTTAAGCACTGCAGTTTGTTGGGAAACTTCAGTGTGGCTAGGCTGGGATTCACTCAACTCTCCAACCTTATTTTTGGGGTTTCTTTGATGTTCACCCCTTCCCTCACCTAACTGACCCTCCTTCACACTCCCCTCTTTGGCTTTGGTAGATTTTTCAACTGGTACCTTTTGAGAGATACCAGAGGGGGTTTTCTTTGACTTGGATTTGGAAATTACAGTTGTTTTGGAAGCTTTTGTAGGCAACTGTTTGGTCATTGTCACAGTTGCCATAGATACTCCTGAACTCAAAGAAATTGAGGAGATTGGAATAGTTGAGGGTATGGATGAACTTACCTCACTTACCTGAGGTGTCTGCATTACAGGGAAGTAGAACATTGGTACATCCCTATGATTGCGGGCTCTGTTCAAATCTGTAATGATTCTTCTCTCTTGAACCCAACAAGCTAATTTGTTGTTTGGGTTCTCAAGTACAATCTCTTGACAAAGATGGTTAGCCAATAGCATAAAAAATCTAGCATAATATACATTCTTTCCCCTTTTGGCTAACTCACCTAGTTTAAAACCTAACTCATACAAGACAAAGTCACTGAAGTTGTAAAATTTATCTGTAACTAGCATGTATAGCATGTTAAGCATGGAAATGTTCACAGAATCAAAATTACTGATTTTACCAGAGAAAACTTTAGTCACAACATCACACATGAAACTCCATTTCTTCCTAAGACCTAATCTTCTAATATCACTTAGCTTAGTAGTAGGAAGTGCATAATGCATGGAGTTAAGCATATAGATAATATCAGTGTCATTGTGTGGTGAAGTTACATTATCATCAGTAATTTTGAAACATGCTTTTATCACATCACTATTGATACAGAACTCATTACCTTTGATAGTTAGAGTGATGGTTTTGTCAGTAGAGTTGTAGATTGCAGTGGTCCACATCTCTTCAACAACTTCACAGAAAATTGTGGGTGATTCAAGTATGGCATGGCTTAACTTGCAGTTCTTCACAAAGTCCATCATCTTGTGGTAGACTTCTGATTGCTGAATACCCTTATTAACCAAAGCAGTGAAGTTGTTCTTCTCATAAATGAACCCAGTCTGAGACATAATCTTTACTACAGGTGCCATTGTTAGAGAATGAAAGCTTGAAGAGAAAGAGGATATTTGCTTGAGAGAGTACAAAATAAAAGTAGTTGAATTTGAGAATGATAAAAGAAAATAATTGGAATGAAATAAGCTTTTATACTATCTCAAAAACAACGGATGAAAATAATAAAGAAAAGTAAATTACCCAATAGAAATTGCCTAAAATAGCCGTTTAAAAATAAACTGTAAAAATTCCACCCATTATACGTCGTGTAATACTTACAAACTGTAAGTATACTCGATGGATAATGTTCAGGGAATTAACGGTTAAGATTTAGACAATTCGACGGATGAGGATAAACTGTTATCCGTCGAGTTTCAAAAGATTCCAGAAAAATAATTGATTTTTATTTGTAAATAGTATATCGACGGATGACTCAACTCGATGGATAATGGTCATCCGTCGAGATACAAATTTCGATTCAACAAAAATTTCATCCATGACTAAAAATTAGTTAAATTTCTGGCTACATTTCTACTTGCAAAATAACTCAGATAAATTCAAGAGTAATTAAGCATACCTAACTCACTTACCAACCTTGAAAAGGTGGATTTATCCAGTGGCTTGGTAAAGATATCTGCAAGTTGCTTCTCACTTGGAACAAAATGTAACTCTACAGTACCATTAATTACATGTTCCCTTATGAAATGGTACTTTATGTCTATGTGCTTTGTCCTTGAATGTTGCACTGGATTTTCAGTGATGGAAATTGCACTTGTGTTATCACAGAAAATTGGAATCCTCTCAACTTGCAAACCATAGTCTAGCAATTGATTTTTCATCCATAAAATCTGTGCACAACAACTGCCAGCAGCAATATATTCAGCTTCAGCTGTAGAAGTGGAAACTGAATTTTGCTTTTTACTGAACCAGGACACAAGCTTGTTTCCTAGAAATTGACAAGTTCCTGTTGTGCTTTTTCTGTCAATTCTGCAACCTGCATAATCTGCATCTGAATAACCAGTTAGATCAAAACCAGAATCTCTAGGATACCAAATGCCAAGTTTTGGTGTTCCCTTGAGATATCTAAAAATTCTCTTAATAGCTATCAAGTGAGACTCTCTAGGATCAGCCTGAAATCTAGCACATAAACATGTAGCAAACATTATATCTGGCCTAATAGCTGTTAAGTACAGAAGTGAGCCAACCATGCCTCTATAGCTTGAAATATCCACAGACTTTTCAGTAGTGTTTAGTTCAAGCTTAGTTGCAGTGGTCATGGGAGTTTTTGCAGATGTGTAATCCATTAGATCAAACTTCTTTAAAAGATCAAAAATATATTTAGTTTGACTAATGAATATTCCATCACTAACTTGCTTAACTTGTAAACCAAGAAAGTAAGTTAGTTCTCCCATCATACTCGTTTTATACTTACTTTGCATCAGTTTGGCAAACTTTTTACAAAGTCTCTCATCTGTAGAGCCAAAAATAATATCATCTACATAAATTTGAACAAGTATGCTAGAGCCATTAAAATTTCTGAAAAATAAAGTTTTATCTACAGTACCTCTTGTGAAGTGATTTTCCAAAAAGAACTTTGATAAAGTGTCATACCAGGTTCTAGGTGCTTGCTTCAGTCCATAAAGTGCTTTCAGTAGATAGTAGACATACTCTGGAAAATTTGGATCTTCAAAGCCAGGAGGTTGACTAACATACACTTCTTTCTCCAAATCTCCATTCAGAAAGGCACTTTTGACATCCATTTGATAGACCTTGAAATTGGCATGGGCTGCATAGGCTAAGAAGATTCTGATGGCTTCAAGTCTTGCAACAGGAGCAAATGTTTCATCAAAATCTATTCCTTCTTGCTGGCAATAGCCTTTAGTAACCAATCTTGCTTTGTTCCTTACTATTATGCCATTTTCATCCATCTTGTTTCTGAATACCCATTTGGTGTCTATTGAATTCTTTCCTTTAGGCTTGGGTACCAGCTTCCATACTTTATTCCTTTGAAATTGGTTTAGCTCCTCCTGCATAGCTAAAATCCAATCAGGATCTAACAAAGCTTCTTCTACCTTCTTTGGTTCTTCCTTTGACAGAAAGATGATGTATAGATATTCTTCCTGAGTTGCTCTTCTTGTTTGAACTCTAGAAGAAACATCACCAATAATCAGTTCAAAGGGGTGATCTTTTGTCCATTTCCTTGGTTGAGGTAGATTAGCTCTAGATGAAGAGACCTCAATGTTGTCTTGATGTGTGATTGCATTTTGATTGCTAGAAACTCCCCCTGAGTTTTGATTGCTAGAAACTCCCCCTGAGTTTGTGGATCTTTGATTTGAGAAAGGTGTACTTTCTATGGGTGATCTGCCTTGACTTCCTACTCCTTTTGATAACCCGACTGATGGTGAATTTTGAGTACCGACGGATGAGGCAGGTTTTCTACCGACGGATAACACAGATTGCCTTCCGACGGATGAAGCATTTTGCAGATCGACGGATGTTGAGTTTTGTGCTTCATTGGTGGTAGATTTGTCTGCATTATCCTTAGACACTGTTTCTTGATCACTCTCATCATCACTTCCATCACTGACCATCTCAACATTGTCGAATTTGAGGCTCTCATGGTAATCTCCATCTTTCAGTCCTTCAATCTTTTTATCATCATACACAACATGTATAGATTCTACAACAATGTTGGTTCTTAGATTGTAGACTTTATATGCTTTACAAACAGCATATCCAACAAAAATTCTTTCATCTGCTTTAGCATCAAACTTCCCATTTTGATCAGTTTAATTTCTCAGAATATAGCATTTACAGCCAAAGACATGAAGAAAGTTTAGAGTTGGTTTCTTGTTCTTGAACAATTGATAAGGAGTCATCCATCTTGCTTGATTAATTAGAGAGATGTTCTGAGTGTAGCATGTAGTGTTTACAGCTTCAGCCTAGAAAAATGTTGGTAATTTTGATTCTTCAAGCATTGTCCTTGCAGCTTCAATAAGAGATCTGTTCTTTCTTTCCACTACTCCATTCTGTTGTGGAGTCCTTGCTGCTGAAAACTCATGCAAGATCCCATTTTCCTCACAAAATGCTCTCATGACATAGTTCTTGAACTCAGTTCCATTGTCACTCCTGATTCTTCTAACTTTGAAATCAGGATGATTGTTAACTTGCCTTATGTGATTGATGATGATTTCACTAGCCTCATCTTTAGGCTTTAGGAAATATGTCCAAGAGAACTTTGAGAAATCATCTACAATTATTAGGCAAAATCTTTTCTTTGAAATTGACAATACATTGACTGGTCCAAACAAATCCATGTGAAGCAGTTGCAGAGGCTCTTCAATTGCTGAATCGAGTTTCTTCCTGAATGATGCTTTGATCTGCTTCCCTTTTTGGCAGGCATCACACAGTCCATCCTTTGTAAACTCCACTAGAGGAATGCCTCTTACTAGTTCTTTCTTTACCAGCTCATTCATGGTCTTGAAGTTTAAATGGGATAGCTTCTTACGCCATAGCCAACTTTCATCTTGACTTGCTTTACTGAGAAGACAAGTTACAGATTCTGCTTTAGTTGAGTTGAAGTCAGCTAGGTACACATTTCCTCTTCTCACACAAGTGAGAACCACTTTGTTGTTTTGATTGTTAGTCACAACACATGCTTCTTTGTTGAAGGTTACTGAGTTGCCTTTGTCACAAAGCTGGCTGATACTCAACAGATTGTGTTTGAGACCATCCACTAAGGCAACATCTTCAATGATGACATTGTCCTTTAAAATCAAGCCATATCCCACAGTATAACCTTTGTTGTCATCTCTAAAAGTAATACTTGGGCCAGCTCTCTCCTTAAACTCTGTGAGCAGAGTAGAATCACCAGTCATGTGTCTTGAGCAGCCACTATCCAAGTACCAAAGATTCTTTCTGTTTCCCTGCACACATCAAAATCAAATCAAGTTGATTTTGGTACCCAAGTTTCCTTGGGTCCTGCCTTGTTAGCTTTCTTCTTCTGTTTCTTAGGTCTTAACTCATTTGACTTAGGAATTTCAGATTCTTCCTTAGTCATTTGGGTTGGGCCTTTGATTCCGGGACGGAATCCTTTTAAGGAGGGGAGACTGTAATAACCCCCAAAATTTTCTACTTTTTGTAACCCTTATGAATATTGTTTTAGCTGAATGAGAAAACTTTTCATGCCACACTATGTAGGGGTTCTGTTATGGATATTTTGAGATTTTATTAGTACTCTACATGGTATACAAGTGTATGTAAAGATCGTTAGAATCCAATACCGAACACTTTGATTTTTCCCGGAAATCCATTAGATACGGAAAGAATTGAGTATAAGGTAACAGGATAAAAAAGATTTAAATTAAAGGATTATAAGAGAGGATCATAAAAGGAATATAATATATTGAGAAAGGTTAAGGGAACCTAAGTAATAAGATCCCGGGTATGATCCCTCAAACGATAAACGAAAACGAAAGTTAAGCGAACCGTATAACAGATCAGCGGTCATTAGGCAAACAATTAGGAAGTTAATCAAAGGGATTAGAGAGGATGATGTCACCCAACCAATGAGAAGAGGACAAGGAGGGGAAGATGACATCATAGCATGACATAAGCATGACATGGGAAGGAAGGAGATGTGGTTGAAGTAGAACCACACAAAGTTAAGGCTAAAAAGGTAATTAACCAAAACAAAAACAAAATTACATCAACCAAGCCAAACAAATCATTTCATCAAAACAAAAGAAATCTATTTCTCTTCAACAAAAGCTTGCTCTCGGCTTTTTACAATTTCAAAGGAAAGAATTTTCAAAATCCAAGATCCAAGCCTCCTAAATTGGTAAGATAATTCCCTAGTGTTCCTTATGCATAGATATGGCTATATTATGAGTTTAAGCATCCCATTCATTCTCTATCTTCTCCAATAAATCAATGAAGAAGACAATGAATAGTGATTTCAAGGTTTTTAACTTGATTTTTCTTGCTTTTCCTTTAAGATCCAAGCTTTCCTAAGACTCCTCAAGGCTTCCTAAGGCTTCCTAGCTACTCATACCACTTCAAGGAAGGTATATCATCTCCAAACCCTAGCTTTAATTTGTATATTAGGTTGATTTTGGTTGTTAGAGTAAAGAGTAGCTTGAAACTTGTTTGTTTAATAGTTTGGGTTGGAATGGTGGAGATTGGAATGTTGAAATCTTATGATTTGATTAAAGAGTGTAGTATAGTTTAAATTCAAGTTTTAGGATTAATTAAATTGATTATAATGAGTTGATTTGGGGCTGTTGTAAATTAATATGGATGGAGTTTTGATTGGATTGTGAATTGGGGTTGAATTGTGGTTGTTTTGAATTGGTTTAAATTTGGGAAATCGCGTAAACATAGCCGTCGTAATGTCCGATTTACTTTAGACTGCTTTTGTTCATAACATTTGGACCCGAGAACTCCCTGCTAGATTATGACCATTACCATGTTTATATAGTTCATGTTACGAGCTTCGTTTTGATATGTAGTTCGTTTGATTCCGATGTACGGTTTAGGAGAAACGACCGTTTTAAGTAACGGCATTTCGCGAACGAAACTTTTCCCCTCGCCTTACTTTGAAACATAGGTTAAAGACCAAAAAGGGTTAATTAGTGTATGAAACAATTATGGTAAGAGTGTTAGGCAGTTGGTAAGACACTCGCGAAGGAATCTCCTTAAAACTCGTAATGGTTAAATTATTAAAAATGGTGGAGCCGAGGGTACTCGAGTGACTTAAGAGAATCAGTAAGCGCAAAACAAGCGTTAGAGTCTAAGTTAGTTAAAGTATAGATTTACAAGTGACTTTGGTTTAATTCCAACTTACTTGTTTTTTATAGGTTACCAGACTCGTCCCGAGCCTTTTATCACCCCCAATCGCTCAGGCAAGTTTTCTACCCGTTATACTGTTGTTGTGATGTATACACTTGTATATGCATTATCTTGTAATAGATGCATGATGGTTATATTAGCAAATTCTTGCGATATATTGTAGCATGTGATATGGTACATATGCATGCCTGTTTCGTATTCTGGCCATATATATCTGTTGGTTCAGTTGATAATACCTATGCTAAAGAATAGCGGTAATTTGCATATACCCTTAGTATAGGGACCCAAAGGTGAAAGCATTTTTTAAAACCGGGAGTCGAGGATCCCGAGTAGATTTTATATATATATATATATATATTATATATATATGGTAATAGTTTTCAAAACTATTAATCGAATAAGGTTTATTCGATAACTTTATTTTATTAATGAATATTATCTTGAATATTCATTCGAGGACTTATGACTCCTTTATATTATTTATTGAATATTACTTGGATATTCATTTGAGGATGTATGACTCCTTTATTTTATTTAATGAATATTATTTATAATATTCATTCGAGATATTATGACTCCGCTTATTATTTATTAATATTCTTTATTTATTAAAGAATAATGTTCGATAATCAAACTTACTTTTGATATTCAAATAAAGATATTACTTTCGTATAAGTATATCTTTGATTATTTACTATTCATTTCAAGTATAAGTTTTCCAACTTCTACCTCAATTACTCTTTATGGGAATATTATTTAAATAATAATATTCAGATATTTCTTTATATTGAGACTAATTTACTTTATTAAATCAGCATTATTCCAAACACTCTTTGAAGTGTTTTCAAGTCTTTAAAATGATTTTCAAAAGTTAGAGCGGATCCCAAAACTCATTTTTATATTTAAGATCTTCCTTTTAAAAAGGGGATTTAAATACTCGCTCAAAACCGGAGGGATCCGGCTCTGTGGTGTATTTTATATTCGCAACAAGGTTGTTGTCTTGATAAAAGAGTTTTTGATTACTTACCCAACACTCGGGAAGTAAAATTCTTGGAACAAGTTAATCCATTAACAGGCATCGCCTGGGAAATATCGGTGAGTTTTCCTTTCCAACTAGATACGACTTCTTGGTGGAGCCGTATCAACAAGTTTCTACTTGGGGAAAGTGGGGACGAGCTTTACGTTTCAGAGTCATGGATTTCATCTGAACTAGGAGTGGCGTAAGTGGTCGAGTAGCACCGGCCCAGCCTTATTATATTGGCCCAAATGGCCTGGAAGTTCCGCTAAGGCGGTCCATTCCTTAGGAGTTCAGTGTTCGGTTGACAAGTAAATCCGACAGGTTCTCCTCTACATGTAGAAAATGGTGGGGTTGTACTACTACGACTGATCATCGTAAGTGGTCTTCCTGGCGCGGCAAACTCCCGTAATGAGTTCATCATCCATTTGGATAATTCTGCAACACTACCCATAGAATTTCGATCGAAAGGCTACTAATGGGTGGTTGCCGAAGCATTGACAGGGTCAAAAAGTTTTATTGGTGTATCCATTGAATGAAGTATCTCGTAACTTCATTTCTTTTCAAAATATTTCAAAGATCAAATATTTTCAAGTTTTTTTTGTGGTCTCATCTATGGGATGACCTCTTGAATCTTATTATACTTGGAACAGTAGTAGTTCTAGTAGATTCTAAAATGGTATAAGTGTAGCGAAGTAATTGGTAACTTCATCTTCTTTTAAAACTTATACCCAGTAAGTAATTACCTTACACATGATAAAAGATTCTAGTAAGTATCCATTTAGATACTTGTATTATTGTTACCACTATATATTATCTTGCGAGCTGTAAGGCTCACTCTTGCTTTATTTCTTCATCACACAACAACAGTTAGGAAAGATGGCCAGACTCCAGCAGACCCAGCGCAAGCGCGTGGGAAGCGTCCCGCGTCTTCCCGTTGATGTTGTAGCTGCTATAGCTGCAGAGGTAGATCTATTGATAGATCCGGCATTCTACTTTTGAGAATCAATTATGTATAATTATAACTTGTGGCAGATAATGGCAATTAACTGTAAATTTATCAAGTAATCATTTTGGGTTGTAATAACTTTTAATTGTGGATTCAAGGACTTGTACTTATTTCAATTTCATCTCTGAGACTATAACGGGTTGTGGTGTGTTAGTGTGGGGTCACAACATAAGGTTATTTATTATTAATTAAGTGAAGTGATATTGTGGAAAGAAAGACCGTGACGACCCGGATCCCTGACCCCGGATCTGGGGGTGTTACAGGCTTGGGTGTCTCATACGCAGTGTCCAAAGGGTTCTTCAAAGATGATTTTGGATAATTTGCCCTTGGTTTAAGAATTGTTTCAGCCTTTGGAGACTTGATGCAGGAAGATTGTCCTCTTTCCAGATAATTCATGCTCATCTCATTCACACTGATTGGCTTGACTTGAGAGTGATGTATGGATGACTTAACTGGCTCCTTAACAAGTTCAAACTTTTTCTGTATCTCCACATCAATCTTATTCCAGTTGATCAAACTCAACTTTCCTTTTTCAGCAACTTTCAAATTTGCTGCTGCTGCTTCAATTAGATCTCTACCATCTGCAACTGTTGGCTTGGAGACAGTAATTGAAGGTATAATTACTTTGCTGATTTGTACTTGAAGTTTCTCCCCCTCAGTTGGTCCTTTCTCCCCCTTACTTGATTCTCTCTCCCCCTTTTTGTTATCATCAAGTTGAGGAGTTAGGCCTTGTGCTTTAGCCAGTTGCATAAGAAGATTTGTCTGAGTCTGTTGATTTTGAAGAAGGATAGCCACTGAATTCTCAATAACTTGAACTCTGTCTTCCAGCTTGGCCAGCTTCTTTTCAGAATCTGATTCTCTCCTCAATCTTAGTAATAGATCTTGCATGGTACCATATGGCATTACAGAATCCAGCTTCGCAGAATTGTAGGTCTTCAAGTCATCTATATCTCTTTTTAGTTCATCCACACTCATATTCTGTCTTAATTGCTGGATCTTCATGAGATGTAGAGAGTCTAGGTGAGCTTGAAGAATAGCCTTGGTACCAGCATCTGAAGTTTCCTGAAGGGCCTTTTGTATAGCCATCATTTGCTTGACCAAAGATACACCAAATTGCCCTGGTGTAGATTCCTTTGTCCATGCCCATTCAGGTAAATTTGAAACAGAACTTGGGCCTTCATCTCCCCCTAAGTTCATGCTTCCATCCAAAGAAATAGAGTCATCATCATTAGAATTTATTCCAAATTCTTCAGATGGCTCACCAGCTTGAGAAGACATCCTACTGACAGCAACTTTATCTCTTTGAAGAGATTCTGAGGTGTGTACTGAGTTCAAAGTCTGTTCTTCCTCCACATTGCCCTAAGCAGCCAACAATTGATAGGCTGACACAGGATGAGTAAAAGTGTTAGCATCCAAGGAAATGTTATCAATTACAGCTTTGTAATGTTGCTGAAATTGTCTTTCCTTTTCAACATCATCCACAATCATTGACTCACTAGCAATGGATGGATCCACCCTTATTTCTCCTGTACCTGCCTTTCTCTCATAATCTCTCTTTTGTTGCATCAGGGTCTCACCCTGGCTCCCCACCGTCGCACCCTCACCTTTACCTACTACGGTGAGACTCCTCTCACTCATTTTTTCCAATCCTGAATAAGTGGATTGCTGATTTTCACTCTTTTCCTCTCCTTTTGCCTGGGAGCAACCCAACCTGTCCCTCAATACACTCTCCTCTCTCAGTCCTAAGAGTGACTGTACAACCACTAAATCTTCTGCACTTGAAATAACTGAAGTTTGAAGTTGTGCAGAGATACTCGACGGATAAGTGACATCCATCGAGTGAGTGGTAATGCTATCCGACGGATAACTGCTGTTAGGCTTATCCGTCAGGATACAATCACTACTCGACGGATGAGCAATATCCATCGAGAGAGTAGAAATGAATGAGGTGGGAAGAGAAACTATTGTTGACTCTGTGTTTATTGAAGTTATTTGAGGCACAGATGTCATAATAGTATATGAAAGAATTGGCAAGTGAGCCAACAAATCATCTAAAAGATGATGCTCACTAGCACTAGATTTTAGCTTCCCCAACAGAGTTAAAGAAGGAGAATCAGGAATTGAAGTGTTTATCATATCCACTTCCAGAGAGTTTGTTGGTGAGTATGGTGTTTCAGATGCTTCTATTATTAGAGATTTTGGCTGTGACTCCATATTTATTGGAGCCACATCAAACTAAATTTGAGAAAGTGCAGGGACTGTGTCTTTAGCACCAGTTTGCACTGCCTGTGTGCCCTGTGCATCCCCAGAGGTTTTGGATTTCTTCTTTCTTGTGTAAGTTTGGGGTGAGCTTGTATCCCTAACCCTTTTGGCCTGTGCTCTTGGATGTGAGCTTTGTTCAATAACTACATCCTTTTGGGAGGATGCAGCTAGAAGTGAGCTTTTGTCCTTTTTAAGCACTGTAGTTTGTTGGGAAACTGCAGTGTGGCTAGGCTGGAATTCACTCAACTCTCCAACCTTATCCTTGGGGTTTCTTTGATGTTCACCCCTTCCTTCACCTAACTGACCCTCCTTCATACTCCCCTCTTTAGTTTTGGTGGATTTTGCAACTGGTACCTTTTGAGAAATACCAGAGGGGGTTTTCTTTGATTTGGATTTAGAAATAACAGTAGTTTTGGCAGCTTTGGTAGGCAACTGTTTGGTCATTGTCATAGTTGCCATAGCTACTCCTGAACTCAAAGAAATTGAGGAGGTTGGAATAGTTGAAGGGATGGATGAACTTACCTCACTTACCTGAGGTGTCTGCATTACAGGAAAGTAGAACATTGGCACATCCCTATGATGGTTAGCTCTGTTCAAATCTGCAATGAGTCTTCTCTCTTGAACCCAACAATCCAATTTGTTGTTTGGCTTCTCAAGCACAATCTCTTGACAAAGATGGTTAGCCAATAGCATGAAAAATCTAGCATAATACACATTCTTTCCTCTTTTAGCTAACTTATCTAGTTTAAAGCCTAACTCAATCAAGACAAGGTCACTAAAGTTATAAAATTTATCTGTAACTAGCATGTATAGCATGGAAATGTTCACAGAATCAAAATTTCTAATTTTTCCAGAGAAAACTTTAGTCACAACATCACACAAGAAACTTCACTCCTTCCTAAGACCCAATCTCCTAATATCATTTAGTTTAGTAGGAGGAAGTGCATAATGCATGGAATTAAGCATATTGATAATATCAGTGTCATTGTGTGGTGAAGTCACATTATTATCAGGAATTTTGAAATATGCTTTTATCACATCACTATTGATACAGAATTCATTACCTTTGATGGTTAGAGTGATGGTCTTGTCAGTAGAGTCGTAGATTGCAGTGGTCCACATCTCTTCAACAACTTTATAGAAGATTGTGGGTGATTCCAGCATGGCGTAATTTAGCTTGCAGTTCTTCACAAAGTCCATCATCTTGTGATAGTCCTCTGATTGCTGAATACCCTTATTGACCAATGCAGTGAAATTGTACTTCTCATAAATGAACCCAATATGAGACATAATCTTTACTACAAGTGCCATTGTTAGAGAATGAAAGCTTGAAGAGAAAGAGAATATTTGCTTGAGAGAGAATGAAATAAAAACAGTTGAATTTGAGAATGATAAAAGAAAATAATTGGAATGAAATAAGCTTTTATACTATCTCAAAAACAACGGATAAAAATAATAAAGAAGAGTACATTAACCAATAGAAATTGCCCAAAATAGTCCTTTAAAAAATAAACTGTAAAAATTCCACCCATTATCCGTCATGTAATGCTTACAAACTGTAAGTATACTCGATGGATAATGTTCAGGGAATTAACGGCTGAGATTTAGACAATTCGATGGATGAGGATAAACTGATATCCGTCGAGTCATAAAGTATTCTAGAAAAGTGATTGACTTTTATTAGCAAGTAGTATATCGACGGATGACTAAACTCGATGGATAAGGGTCATCCATCGAGATGCAAATTTTGACTTAGCCAAAATCTCATCCAAGACTTAAAAATCAACTAAATTTCTGGCTACATTACAACTTGCAAAATAACTCAGATAAATTTAAGAGTAATTAAGCATACGTAACTCACTTACCAACCTTGAAAAGGTGGATTCATCCAGTGGCTTGGTAAAGATATCTACAAGTTGCTTCTCACTTGGAACAAAATGTAACTCCACAGTACCATTCATTACATGTTCCCTTATGAAATGGTACTTGATGTCTATGTGCTTTGTCCTTGAATGTTGCACTGGATTTTCAGTGATGGCAATTGCATTTGTGTTATCACAGAAAATAGGAATCCTTTCAACTTGCAAACCATAATCTAGCAATTGATTTTTCATCCACAAAATCTGTGCACAGCAACACCATTTTGTTGGGGTGTGCCAAGAGCTGAGAATTATTGTTATATGCATTTGTACTTGCAAACTTCCTCCATTTTTGAGTTCTTGAACTCAGTGCCATTATCACTTCTCAGTAATTTCACCTTGTGGGTGGATCCATTCTCAATTTGCCTTATATGATCCAGAAGAATTTCTGGAGTTTCATCCTTCCTGTGTAGAAAATAAACCCAAGTGTATCTAGTGAAATCATCAACAATTACAAGTGTGTACCTTTTTTTGTTGATAGAGATTATGTTTACTGGTCCAAAGAGATCCAAGTGTAACATATGATATGGCTCAGTAATAGAGAATTTTGTTTTACTTTTGAAAGATACTCTTATTTGCTTAGACTTTTGACAAGCATCAAAAAGACCATCAGATGAGTATAGCATATTTGGTAATCCTCTTACTAGCTTACTATCTCCTTCTTGGCAAGTTCATTGATTGAATTGAAGTTGAGATGTGAGAGCTTGTTGTGCCAATTTTAGCTCTCATCTACTGATGCCTTTTAGATAAGGCAAATAGCTTCTTGCTAAAGACTTTCATGTAGCCTTGCTTCATGCATATTGCCATATCTATATCCCATCAAGACTATCTTCTTCGACTTGTTGTGAACCACTTCACAGTGAGAGTCATAGAACACCACATGATAACCTCTGTCAGTGATTTGACTGATGCTTAGAAGATTATGCTTCAGTCCTTCCACTAGAGCTACATTCTCTATTGCTACCTTTTCAATTATCAAGTTGCCATATCCCAGAGTGTGTCCTACATTTCCATCTCCATAAGATACATCTGGGTCAGCCTTCTTCTCAAAATCTGACAGCAGGGATTTATTTCCAGTCATTTGTCCTGAACATCCACTATCCAAGACAAGAATGTTTTTCCTGTTACCCTGCAATCAGAAGAGTAATTAATTAGAAGGATTTTTAAGGACCCACACTTGTTGGGCCCACTTTTTGGATAACTTAAGCCTTCGTGATTCAGAAATACTTCTGACAGTTTTTCCTTTATTAGGATTTGTCTTATCAGAAGTAGATTTAGTAGAACTGGAATAATTGAGTACATAAGCAGTTTTATTGAATTCATGCAAAGGTTTATAATAGTTGTGATACAGCTTATGATAGGAACTACAAGTGTACATTGAATGCCAACTACTACCACAATGAAAACAAGGATTTTATGGTTTATAAAATACTGATCTACCCCTAGCATCAGACTCAAGAATAGAAGTTTTCATTTTCTTACTCCTCCTGCAATCAATAGAAAGATGATTAGTATTACCACAGTTAAAACAAGTTTTTCTAGGAGCATTGGGAATAAATTTATAATTAGAATCCTTAGAAATACCTTTCTTACCATTCCTGTTTCTTTTAGGACTTTTAACTTGAGGTTTGTGAGTAACCTCATATAATTTCTTTTTCAATTGTCTTTTAGACAAAAGTCCTATATTCTTTTCTTTCTTAACAGTCTTAATGGTTTCCTTGTTTTTCTTTCTTTGAGATTTATCACTTATTGACTTTTTTTAGGATGCTGATGTTGAACCCTTTTCAAAGATAGATTTGGGTTCATTAGCTTCTGAAGAGATAAACTTGACAGGGGTCTTAAGGGTAGTTTTATTTTCAGTGTCAACATCCTTAATTCCATCTACATAACCAAGACATTATTTCCAGTTTTTCTTAGAGATCATCTCATGAACCTTTTTGCCTGAAACAGTCCAGGCTTTAAGAGTTTTACTCTCATTTTCTAATTCATTCTTCAACATATCATACTTAGCTTCTAGTATCTTTACTGTATGTTTAGCTTTCTCACATTCTTTCTGAATTTCAATCTGATTTACTAAGTTAGACTCCAACTGATCATTCCTAGACTTTAAGATTTCATTTTCAGTTAACAGCCTATTATTCTCCAGAATCTTATTTTTAAAATTTCCATGAAGAGACTTAAGAATAGATTTGAGTTCAGATATATCTTCAATATCAAAAGAGAAGAAGGAAGTTGATACCTTAGAATCAGAGGAAGCAGGAACATCAAAGCTAGCCATCAATGCATATCATGTTTCTTCATTTTCAAAATCAGTGGAGTCCATCCAATCCTTGCTTGATGTAAGCAAGGCTTTGTTCTTCCCTTTTTCATGTTTTGTCTTTTTGCACTTTATAGCAAAGTGACCAGGTTCATTACAGTTATAGCACTTAATTTTCGACCTATCGACTTTTCCAACTTTAGAGTCCTTCCCTTCTCTTCTTCCAGATGACTTCCTTTCTCCTCCAGTGAACTTTTTTCTGAAACTTCTATTCTTCTGAGACTTCCTTAATTGAATTCTTTTGATGCCCTTAACTAGTAATGCAGCCATTTGCATGGCATCAGAATTTGTCATGTTCTCATCAGTTTCAGAATCAGTATCATCATCAGGATTTGATGATGAATCATCAGTATCTGATTCTGGCAGATTGTTCTTTTTCCTTGCAGCTTCAATAGACCTTTCTTTTGAAGCTTTAGCATTCACTTTCAAAGCAATTAATTTTCCCTTGTTACTTTTCCTCTCTGTCCTTTGCTGAACTTCCTGATCATGAGTTCTCAACATGCCATAGACTTCATCCAGGGTGATTATTTCCAAATCATACTGATGTCATATGATTAAAGTCTGAGTCTCCCATTCTGTAACACCCCCAGATCCGGGTCAGGGATCCGGGTCGTCACGGTCTTTCTTTCCACAATATGACTTCACCTAATTAATAATAAATAACCTTATGCTGTGACCCCACACTAACACACACCACAACCCATTATAGTCTCAGAGATGAAATTGAAATAAGTACAAGTCCTTGAATCCACAATTTAAAAGTTATTACAACCCAAAATGATTACTTGATAAATTTACAGTTAATTGCCATTATCTGCCACAAGTTATAATTATACAATATTTGGTTCCCAAAAGTAGAATGTCTGATCTACCAATAGATCTACCTCTGCAGCTATAGCAGCTACAACATCAACGGGAAGACGCGTGACGCTTCCCACGTGCTTGCGCTGGGTCTGCTTGAGTCTGGCCATCTTTCCTAACTGTTGTTGTGTGATGAAAGAAGAAAGCAAGGGTGAGCAACAAGCCCACCAAAATAATATGTATAATGATTAATAATATATGAGCATTCTCATAGTACTCATGAAAGTCTTGGTCAAGAAGAAATGAACCAAGCTGATATCTTAACGCGACCAAGTCACAAAATATTCAGTATATATATACATATATACTTTTCACAATCTTTGAAATCCTCTGACATGTATAATATACACAGAGTTCCAGTTTATAACTGTATAAAAATATCGTTGCAAGGTGATCTAATATATCTGACCTTGTCTCAACGTTTTCCTGAAACCTTTGTCATTCATAAGACATTCATTAACTAGATATAAGTTTAAAAGATGAAGTTACAAGATACTCCAATATACTTATATCTTTTCCGAATACTACTTGAACTACCACCGTTCAATGTATAAATAGTTCATCCCATAGATTAAGCTACAAGACAAAACTTGTATAGAATCAATCTTTAAAATATCATCAAAATAAAATGAAGTTACGAGATACTTCATTTGATGCAAACATCATTTTGAAAACTGTTCCCTGCCAACACTCAACAATCGCCCAACCGTAGCCTTCCTATCGAAGTGCTCTGGGTAGTATTGCAGAAATATCCAATTGGATGATGAACTCATTACGGGAGTTTGCCGCGCCAGGAAGACCACTTACGATGATCAGTCGCAGTAGTACAACCCCACCATTTTCTACATGTAGAGGAGAACCTGTCGGATTTACTTGTCAACCGAACACTGGACTCCTATGGAATGTACCATCTTGCGGAACTTCCAGGCCATTTGGGCCAATATAATAAGGCTGGGCCGGTGCCACTCGACCACTTATGCCACTCCTAGTTCAGATGAAATCCATGACTTTGAAATGTAAAGCTCGTCCCCACTTTCCCCAAGTAGAAACTGGTTGATACGGCTCCACAAGAAGTCGTATCTAGTTGGAAAGGAAAACTCACCGATATTTTCCAGGCGATGCCTGTTAATGGATTAACTTGTTCCAAGAATTTTACTTCCCGAGTATTGGGTAAGTAATCAAAACTCTTTTCTCAAAATAGCAACCTGGTTGTGAATATAAAACACACCACAGAGCCAGATCCCTCAGGTTTTGAGCGAATATTTAAATCCCCTTTGAAAGGAAGATCTTAAATATATAAAAAATGATTTTTGGGGTCCGCTCTAACTTTTAAAATCATTTTGAAGGCTCACAAACATTTTTAAGAATGTTTGGAGTAGTGCTGATTTAATGAAATAAATCAGTCCCATTTTATTAGAAAATATCCGAATATTATTATTTAAATAATATTCTCATAAAGAATAATCTTTATAAAAATAATTGAAGTAGAAGTTTTAAAACTTATACTTGCAATGAATATTAAATGACCAAAGATATACTTATACAAAAGTACTATCTTTATTTGAATAATCAAAAGTGAGTTTGATTATCGATACATTATTCTTTAATAAAATTAAGAATAATAATTAGTAAATAATAGGAGTCATAAGTCCTCGAATGAATATTCAACTGATAATATTCATTAATAAATTAAGCGGAGTCATAAGCCCTCGAATGAATATTCAAAATAATATTCAATAATAAAATGAGGTTATTGAATAAACCTTATTTGATTCATAGTTTTTAAAAACTATATATATATATATATATATATATAAATATATATATATATATTATACTCGGAAGCATCGACTCCCGGTTTTAGAAAAATGTTCACCTTTGGGTCCCCTATACTAAGGGTATATGCAAATTACCGCTTATCTCTAGCATAGGTATTATCAACTGAATCAACAGATATATGTATCAAGAATACGAAACAGGCATGCATATATACCATATCACATGCTACAATATATCGCAAGAATTTGCTAAATAACCATTATGCATCTATCACAAGATAATGCATGTACAAATGTATACATCACAACAACAGTATAACGGATAGAAAACTTGCCTGAGCGACTGGGGGTTACAAATGGCTTGGGATGAGTCTGGAAACCTATAAACAACATATAAGTTGGAATTAAACCAAAGTCGCTAATGAATCTATACTTTGACCAATTAGACCCTAACGTTCGCTTTTGCGCTTAACGATTCACTTAAGTCGCTCGAGTACCCTCGGCTCCACCATTTTTAATAAATTAACCATTAAGGGTTTTAAGGCGATTTTTTCGCGAGTGCCTTACCAACTGCCTAATACACTTTACATAAATGTTTCATACTCCAATTAGTCTTTTAAGGTCTTTAATCTATGTTTTAAATTAAGGCGAGGTGTAATGGTTCGTTCGCGAAATGCCGTTACTTAAAATGGTCGTTTCTCCTAAACGTACATCGGATTCAAACGAACCATATATCAAAACGAAGCTCGTAACATGAACTATCTAATCATGGCAATGGTCAAAACCTAGCAGTGAGTTCACGGGTCCTAATGTTAAGAACAAAAACAGTCTAAAGTAAATCGGACATTACGACGGCTATGTTTACGCGATTACCCAAATTTAAACCACTCTAAATCAACCCACAATCACAACCCCATCAAAACTCCATCCATACTTCACCATAACAGCCCAAAAAACTCAACATTATCAATTTATACTATTCTTAAACATGAATTTAAACTACACTTAAGTTCATTAATCAACAATCCAAGAATTACCACTCCAAAAACTTCACAAAACCAACCAATCTCTACATTCACAACAAACAAGCCTCTCATGAATTATAACAATAAAACTAAATCTAATTACTCAAATAAAGTTAGGGTTTGTAGGGGTTATACATTACTTGGAGAGTGGAGAATCAAGTAATTAGCTTGGAATCACCCTTAAAAGTCCTTACCCAAGCTTAATCTAAACAAACACTCAAGAACAAAAATTTTAGTTCTTGAAAAACATTATTCACCATCTTCTTCCATGATTTTTAGGAAGAGATTGTGAATGATTTAGGAGCTCAAACTTGTAGGATAGCTATATCTATGCATAAGGAGTCTTAGATAATTACCTTGCTAATTAACAAAGCTTGGAACTAGGATTTTGAATTTCTTGCTTTGAAGAAGAAGATAAAGCCGAGAGCTTTTAGGATGAAGAAGGTGAAATAATTTTGTGTTTTTGGTGAGAATGAAATGTTTTGGCTTGGTTGGTTGTTTTTTGATTTGTTTTGTTTTATTACCTTTTACCATGGTAACTTTTGTGTGGTTCTAAATCAACCAACAACACACTTTGCTTGGTCATGCTTATGTCACCATGTGATGTCACCCTCACACCTTTGTCCTCTTCTTATTGGTTTGATGACATCATCCCCACTAATCTCTTTGATTAGCTTTTAATTGCTTGCCTAATGACCGCTGATCTGTTATACGGTTCGCTTAACTTTCGTTCTCGTTTATCGTTTGAGGGATCATACCCGGGATCTTATTCCTTGGGTTCCCTTAACCTTTCTCAATACATTATATTCCTTTTATGATCCTCTCTTAAAATCCTTGAATTTAAATCCTTTTTATCATGTTACCTTATACTAAATTCCTTCGGTATCTGGTGGATTTTCGGGAAAAATCAAAGTGTTCGGATTTGGATTCTGACGATCTTTACATACACTTATATAACACATAGAGTACTAATAATATCCCAGAAGATCAATAAAAGAACCCCTACATAGTGTGGCATGAAAAGTTTTCTTATTCAGCATAATCAGCAAAACACTATTCATAAGGGTTTCAAAAATTCCAAAATTTGGGGTTATTACCCATTCCTCATTCAAGGCTCTCAGAAACTTAGTGTTTGAATCCTCCCGATCATACATTTTTCACACTAAGGATATAGATTGTTGAGAAGGGTGAGAAACCTGTCATAGATGTCGATGAGACTTTCATCAAGGTTGGCCTCAAAATGTTCATATTCTTGAAAGAACAGCCATTCTGTTCTTCTTGATAGCCATGGTTCCTTGACATTGAGTTTCAAGAGCATCCCAGATCTCCTTGGTAGTCTTGTAGGCTATAACCCTGTTTGACATCATAGAATCAAGACTGTTATACAAAATGTTTCTTACCTTTGCATCTTTCAGCACAACAACTTTCTCTTCTGGTGTCCACTCACTCTTCTCCTTCAACTGATAGTGTTCAGCAACAGTAGGAGTTGCAGGCACCAATTTTGTTGGCATGTAGGGTCCATCATTGATTACGTCGAGATAGTCTGGCTCTGTAGCTTCCAGGTGCATGAGCATGTTCACCTTCCATATAGGATATTCAGCCTTTTTCCGGATGGGGATTTTAATACTTTCATACTTGTTCAGAGACATGTTTAGATCGCTTCTGATTGTAAATTTATCAGTTAGCTCTTATACCAATTGTTGCCCAGTAATAATATAATTATTTAAGGGGGGTTGGATACAATTGTATAAACGTTTCGAACAAGTATAAAAATATAAAAGTTCTTTATATTTTTGATAAAAACTGTTACAAACTCTCTCAAGAAAGACTGATGTTCTTGAGAGCTGCTAGGTCATACAATGCTCGAGTTAATCACTATGTGATGACCGAAACTGTAACGCACCCAAATCTGGGGTCAGAGGATTTGGTCGTCACTATGAAACCTCAATCCAAAATAACCTGTTTAATCAATAAACAAATGCTAGCGGAAGATATTTAGCATCTGTGACCCCAAACTAATCCAAGATCTTTAAAGGTTACAGTTCTAGAAACAAGAATTCCAAATTCCACAAATAATTTTCCTCTTTCTTTTAAAACTCTTTTCAAAACTCAAAACTAAACCCGCTAGTATAACTTCGAAAGGAAGTATACTAGGCCCAATTATACAATACACAATTATAATATAATATAATATAAATAACTTTACACAATAGAACTTACACTAGCCTGCAAACCCTGTACCAACCACCTTTCAAAAGCTTCTTCTTTGCTTCCTTGAATTACGCAGCTAAACAGCGTAAGATAATCCTCACTAGAGGTTAAATTTGAAAACACGCAAGTATGAGCGGAAGAAATGTTCAGCATGTTCATTATAGCATATATAGGGTCTTTTGATATAAAGTCGTCATCTGCATCAGAGCAGAACATTTAAAAATCATAATTGTTGAATCTGAAAATTTAGTAAAGGAATCCCAGAATTGATTCCTCCTCAGTATTCGAAATCCTTTTGATATTTTTTAGCGCAATGCTTCAGAAATACTTTGAATCTTGACAAGAATAAAACTAGTAAAACTGTGTTTACGGAATTATCGTAAACAACAATAACATGAAACAATGATTATGGACTGGATCATAAACTTTATTCAAAACTGAACTTTTGAAATTAATACTTATTTTGTTGTCATGTCAAATTAAATATCAATACGAACTTTGATGCTCACAACATCCCATAATGAAGTCAACATCAATCATATATACAAATACAACCTTTGATATTTAACAACAAAGTAAGTATCAGCATAAATCAGAAACTGAATTAAAACTGCATTTCACCTATAATCCAAAACATAAACAGTTGATAAATCATTTATTCTATGATTATCAAAACAATTTAGAAAACAACAGTTTAGATTGGAACCAATAATATTTCATGATGTTCCTGATGATCAGTCTTGAAACAACATCGGCATCCCGCAGCCATACCGTAAATATAGGTACTACCCGTATCCCGCAACCATACGGTACCTATAAGGCTCCAGAAAAGGCATATATTCACCTTGTAAGATATTACAGCTGGACCGACATCTCGATCACCTACGCTGTAACCAGTAACCAGTCCAATCTTAAAACTTTTTAATTGAAAAGGGGTCATAATACTCGACACCCGAATTAATTTTATCACTTGAACAATAAGTGATAATAGAAATACTTGTCTTTGGTTTTTAGCAGTTAGTTACACTCGCAAAGAAACATCTATTCTGTCATTCTGTCTCAAAACATCACCGTCTTTCTTCTCAACACTTTACTGATATGCTGCTCCTGCGATTTCTAGAATCCAGATATCCAATACCATTCCATCTCATTCTTTATCCAATGTCTTGTCCCTATCAATTCGAGCGATCCACATCTATAATTAAAATATACAATTTTAATCGTCTAAATGATAATTACTCGACGAACCGCGCGTCAAAATCCTATCGTCTGCCCATACGATAGCCCATACATAAAGAAGACAGTCAAACACATGACTCTTGACCCACATACACATGTAATTCATATAGCACGTAAACACATAACTCACATATCACATAATTTATATAACACATGCGTTGGTTCGTCAAAACATATAGCTCAATGTTTTTTGAATTGAAATTGGGCCAATAACAGTATTTATCGATCAGATACCGACTCAGAAAGATTCACAAATCAAACAGCCTTTCAATGCAAAAGAAATTAGGTCTCAAAAGTATTTTTATTAGAAGTGGAATATTTTTCTGAGTCTATATGCGTTCGTTTCGTATTAAACGGACGAACGGTTTATTTATTACAAATAAAATAAGAATAAATGGGAATAAATCAATTAATAATAATATTAATTGATTTTTTGAATACCAAAATATAATTTTTTTTAAAGCTTAAAAACAATTTTTTAGGAATTTTTTGGATTAATTATAAATAATTATATTTTATTTAACTAAGTATAAATAAAATTAATTGATTAAATGAATTAATCAATCAATTAAATCCATAAATAATTAAATAAAATAAATTATAATTATTAAATCAAATTGGATTTTTGAAAATAATAAAAAAAAACAAATTTTTGGAATTTAAAGTAATTCAGTTAATTATTAAATAATTAACCAAAATATTTTTGGAATTTAAAAAGGATTTTAGGAATTTTTAAAATAGAATTTTGATTTAAAAAGAAAACAAAAATACCGAAACAAGTTCTGCATTCCTATCTTCTTCTTCACTGGATCAAAGGGCGGGGTTGGCTGGCAGGGGGTGGCCGGATTTCCGCCGGACCTCGGCCGGAATCTGGGTTCATCCCAAAAACCGACGAGCTTCGCCATTTTTCGGTAGCCTCCGATAACAGCCAAAACAACACGATTCCCTCTTTTTTGGTTCAAAACTATTTTAAACGCTACCAGAAACTTTTTTCTTTCATCAACAAACACCAATAATCGGTTTAGTACCGATTCCGATCACAACCCACTCAAGAACTCGCAATTTCCGGCGAGAACTCCGATTTCCCTCAAATCGAAACCAATATCAACAATTCATATACCAAATTGAAGCTCAGGTGATCTACAATCCATAAAAATCCACAATAACTTTAAATCATCAACAAATAACTCATAAAAACGAAATAAAAATCAAGTAAAAAAAGAACTCGCCCATTCTAATTCTGAACTCAAATAAATCAACTAATATACAAATCAACTCTATAAATCATTCTAAAGCTATCTGCAATCTAAAAAACAATCAACAATCAATGGAAATCACAAATCGATTTCAAGCTCAAGAACACAAAATTTGATTTTCTAAAATAATTACCCTCAATTGATGAAAGTGGTTGAGACGCCCTCCAAACCCGGGGTCTAGATTTGGGGGTCACTTGCCACTAAACTGTAATAAAATAATTACAGCGGAATAATATAATAAATACGACCCCTTTACCGGCACTGGATCGATCACAGGTTATAGTATGGAACAGGCACTAATACAAACCAACTGTTTTTACAAACCATAGTCTAATTGGTTTTACAGATTATTCAAATTTTATTACAAACCTCTAGACTATCCAAGCGTCCCAAAACAGTCTACCTGGAATACACACCACTATTTACAAGCACTCGACTTCTGACCAAACCTGGATCTCAAGCCTGCTCTGGCTTAGCTGAAAGATTATGTTGATAAACAAGTATGAGCGAAAGAAATGCTCAGCAAGCAGTATAAGATGTACTTGAAATGATAAACCACATTCTGATAATAATTGAACAACAGAATAAAATCAGTAATATTTGATTAATAATAAAAGGTTCATAAGCTATCAACAATAAACGATAATTTTTAGATTGGAATCTAACTCCGACGGACGTACTATCATATGCTGATCAGCCCGTGTGATAGCACAAGGTCATGATTCATAGAAACATGTCCCCAAAATACGAGTACTCAAATAAAAAGGCAATATACCTGCCTGTGGCAAAAATGGTGTCATAATATTTCATACAACACATAGAAATAGCCCTCCGCTGGACCGTCCTTCCCGGTCACTTACGCATTCATCCAATCCATAAAACATTTTGATCAAAGGAGCCGAATCAAAGGACATCCTTAACCATATAACTCTCCATTTCTCATGGTCCAGAGTTATCTCAATAATCGATGGCGAAATAACTAGAACAATTAGTTATTCGCTAATCTCAATTCAATGTTCTACTGTATAGAGTAATTTATAGCGAAATATAAAACGTTTAACTATTCTGAACTTAGAATAGTATAGAAATTGAAAGAATAAAGTTCAGAGTCAATATCAATTGAATGATGAATAAAGATATAGGTACTTGCATAATATGATTCGAAATAAACGTCACTTGAACAATAAGTGAAGTTAGGGGTACTTGCCTGGTATGCTCAATAACCTCTTACTATAACTCTGCTTATAGCTGCTGGCTATTATCTCCATCTAACACTTGACTGCACTCCTTGCTACTCGATTCTATAAACAAAAGTCAGATCATTAAAAGATACATTCTAAGGCGTTCAGAATTAAAATCAGGTCAATATTAGCATTTATCGATCAAATACCGACTCAAACTGATGCACAAATCAAATGACATTGCAATATAAAAGAAATTAGGTCTTAAAAGTATTTTTATTGGAAGCGCAACATTTTTCTGAGTCTGTACGCGTTCGTTTCGTATTAAACGGACAAACGGTTGATTTATTATGAATTTTTGATCATTTTCGGAATTAAAACGATCTCCGAATTATTTTATAATTAAATAATAGGGCTCGAACACTCGAAAATAATTTTATAAAAATTATCGAGTCTGGAAAATAATTTAAAATAATATTTTAAAGTTCGAAGCTATTTTTCAAAATTTTTAAATCAAAAATAAATAATTAAATCTAATTAAATAATCAATTAAAATTAATTAATAATTAATTAAGTTAATTAATCAATTAATATTAAATTAATCAATTAATTAAAATAATTTAAAACTAATTAAAATTAATTAATAAAATAAATCAGATTTATTTTTGAATAGATAAATAATTAAAATAATGTTTTTATTTTTAAAATAATTAACTAAACAATTTTCTGATTTTTAAAATAAGTAATATACCATTTTAAAACAAATTAAACTGTAATGGCATTTTTGTAAATAAACTGAACGTCGATACTAAATATGAGAAATCTAAAAAGTTTAGGGGCTAAAATGTAATTCCCCCACCTCCGGTCGTCTTCTCCGGCAAATGACGGCGGCGCCGTCGCCGGCCACCGTCGACTGCCCAGAACTCGACCAGAGACTCCAGTTTTATTCCCTGAGATGAGACGATCACGGATCTGCAATCCAAATTGCCAAAGATATCGTAGGTTGGCTGGAAAATCGCGAAGAAACTCGCCGGCGGCGAGAACTTCGATTGACGGTGCAGCCCAATTCCGGCATCTGATGGTGATTTCGATTACACCAATCAATTCCTGGTGATGAGAGGAACACAGTGATCTATACTACATATCCCAAAAATTCACGAATCCAAAATCCGGCCAAAAACATAAGTTTTCCGGTGAGTTCATTCAAGAACACCAAGAACACTCAAACTCGAGAATCAAACCAACTTTTCTACATGATGCAGAGCTCAAAATCTGACATATTATATACCAAATTGACCAGAAAAACATGTTCTATAACATGGAAGCATCAAATCACATCAACAACATCAAGAACAAATTTGCATGATTTAATTATTAAATAATTCGAATATAAATAATTAAATAAGAAAAATACCGTGATTTCTGGGCAGAAACTGATGATTGATTCAGAAAGAAGATTTCGAGAGCTTCGTTTTGATATGCTGCACGCCCGAATCGGAGTTCGATAACGCCTTCGTTCGTGTGTTTGATTCTCGGGAACGTATCGGTTTCTCGGGTTTTTCTCTGAATTTACGGTATTTTAACTGGTTGCAAATGAATAAACGGAATAAACGAAATAAGAAATAGACTATTTATATTTATGAAATATTGGATCGTTCTCAATCATTTTGGATCGTTAAATTAGTTGCTTAGCCGCTAAGTAACTGTAAAAACGATACAATTCAATACCAGAATTGGATAATTATCAAAACCGGGCTTTTTATAAAACACCATATACGAAAATAACGTAAAAATATCCTGTCTTTTAAGAATACGGGTTTTGTTGATTATTAAAATGATTATCGTATCGAAAAATATTGCGCCGGGCCGCGCACGGGTCAAACCGTAATCCGGATCGAAAAAGTCAAAACACGGAAATTGTCCGGAATTACCAGATTAGGTTAGAAAGGAGTTTTTGGAAGAGTTTCGGGTTGCAAAAACGCAAAAATGGTTGATGTTGGAAGATTCCGGGCTTTATAAAATAATTTTATAATTATTCTGAAAATAATTAATAATTCATAAATCATTATAAAATTAGATAACACTCCAAAAATTACCAGAAAAATACCACAATTATCAATATTTTATTCTGGACATATAAAAATTCAAATATTCAAATAATGTCACATATAAACATTCAGACATCAATTCCACTTTAGATAATTCACCAAAATTCACATAAATTCACATAAACAATTCTGAATAATAATAATAATATTTTAAAATATATGGGATATTACAATCTACCCCCTTAACAGGATTCTGTCCTCAGAATCAGCCTAGGAAAATAAATGAGGATACTTGGATCGCATTTCGCTTTCCAACTCCCAGGTCGACTCTTCAACCTTGGGATTCTTCCACAAGACTCGTACTAAAGATACAGATTTATTCCTAAGTACTCTTTCTTTCTTATCTAAAATCTGCACTGGTTGCTCTACAAAAGATAAATCTGGCTGGATCTCGATTGGCTCGTATTCTATCACATGGTTCGAATCAGGCAAATAACGCTTCAACATTGATACATAGAACACATTGTGAATATGCTGCATGTGAGGTGGTAACGCTAATTCGTACGCAACTTTTCCCACATGCCTCAAAATCTCAAAAGGGCCAACATAACGCGGACTCAGCTTTCCTTTCTTTCCAAATCTTGATAAACCCTTCCAAGGTAAAACCTTCAATAACACTGCTTCTCCAATTTCAAATTCCATATCTTTTCTGGTAGGATCTGCATATTTACGTTGACGGTCTTGAGCTGCTGTTAATCTTTTCCGAATGAGTTTTATCTTCTCCTTCATCTGCTGGATCAATTCTGGACCCAAAATCTTTCTCTCACCAACTTCCTCCCAACATATTGGAGATCTGCATCTTCTCCCGTACAAAGCTTCATAAGGCGGCATTCCAATACTGGCATGATAACTGTTGTTGTAGGAGAATTCAACTAATGGAAAATGCTCATCCCAACTTCCTTCAAAATCTAGCGCACATACCCTTAACATATCTTCAATAGTCTGAATCGTCCTTTCACTTTGACCGTCTGTCTGCGGATGATACGCGGTACTCATGTTTAGCTTCGTTCCGAGACAATCTTGGAAACTTCTCCAAAATCTTGAATTAAATCGAGGATCTCTGTCTGAAACTATGGATACTGGAACTCCATGTCGTGTCACAATTTCTTTAAGATATAACCGTACCAATTTATCCATTGAGAATCTTTCGTTGATAGGAAGAAAATGCGCTGACTTCATCAATCTGTCGATAATAACCCAAATAGCATCATGATTCGCCCTTGTCCTCAGTAATCCAACTACGAAATCCATCGCTATATGTTCCCACTTCCATTCTGGAATGTCCAATGGTTGTATTAGTCCACTGGACCTTTGATGTTCCGCTTTGACTCGCTGGCAAGTGTAACACTTACTTACCCATTCTGCAATTTCCTTCTTTATGCTTGGCCACCAAAAATTTTCTCTTAAGTCTCTATACATCTTTGTACTCCCGGGATGAATTGAATATCTAGAATTGTGAGCGTCTCGAAGAATTTCATCTTTCAGCTCAGCTACATTGGGTATCCATATTCTGGAAGAAAATCTTAATATCCCTTTATCATCCTTTTGACTCCCTATCTCTTCTCCTGTCAAACCGTCTCGTTCATGGCTCATTACTTCCTCCTGACATCTTCTTATCTTCTCCAATAATTCTGGTTGAAAAGACATTGCACACAATACCTCTGTAGACAAACTTGGGATACTAACCTCTATTTCTAGCTTCTCAAATTCCTTGATCAACTCCTCTGATGAAGTTATCATATTTAACCTTTCTTTTCTGCTCAGAGCGTCGGCCACTACATTTGCTTTACCTGGATGATAGTTAATAGTACAGTCGTAATCCTTGATTAGTTCTAACCATCTTCGTTGTCTCATGTTTAATTCCTTCTGGGTAAAAATATATTTCAAACTCTTGTGGTCTGTGTAGATCTCGCACTTTTCCCCATAAAGATAATGCCTCCAAATCTTCAATGCAAACACTATAGCTGCCAATTCAAGATCATGAGTTGGATACTTCTCTTCATGTGGTTTCAACTGTCTTGAAGCGTAGGCTATCACCTTGTCATGCTGCATCAAAACACATCCCAATCCTTTGTACGACGCGTCACTATAAATCACAAAATTTCCTTGATCATCTGGCAAGACTAACACTGGAGAAGATACTAATCTATTCTTTAATTCCTGGAAACTCTCTTCGCATTTCTCATCCCATTCAAATTTCTGGTTCTTCCTGATAAGCTTTGTCAATGGCGTAGCTATCTTTGCAAAATCTTGTACAAATCTTCTGTAGTAACCTGCCAATCCCATGAAACTTCTTACTTCCGTTGGTGTTTTTGGCCTCTCCCAGTTGATTATGGCTTCAATCTTTGCTGGATCCACTTCCACTCCTTTATTGCTAATCACGTGCCCAAGAAATCGTACTTCTTTTAACCAAAATTCACACTTAGAAAACTTTGCGTACAATTTCTCTTGTCGTAGTATCTCCAAAACTATCTTCAAATGCTCTGCATGCTCCTCTTCTGTTTTAGAATAGATCAGAATATCGTCTATGAACACGATCATGAATTTATCCAAATACTTCTTAAATACTCGATTCATCAGATCCATGAAAGCTGCTGGTGTGTTGGTTAATCCAAATGCCATTACTAGAAACTCATAATGCCCATATCTGGTTCTAAATGCGGTCTTCGGAATGTCTTCAGGCTTGATCTTCAGTTGATGATATCCGGATCTTAAATCTATTTTAGAAAACCATACAGCGCCTCGCAATTGGTCAAACAAATCATCGATCCTCGGCAACGGATACTTGTTCTTACTAGTCAGCTTATTTAGTTCTCGATAGTCGATACACAGTCGCATACTCCCGTCCTTTTTCTTGACAAACAGTACTGGTGCGCCCCATGGAGATACACTGGGTCTTATAACTCCTTTCTCTAAAAGATCTTGCAGCTGAGTTGCCAATTCCTTCATCTCCACTGGTGCCATTCGGTACGGAGCTTTAGAAACTGGTTCTGTTCCGGGTGCTAGATCAATTGCAAATTCAATTTCTCTATCGGGAGGTAATCCTGGTAGATCTTCTGGAAAGACATCTGAAAATTCGTTGACAACTGGAATCGCTTCTAGTGCTGGAACTTCTTTGCTGGTGTCTACCACATGGGCCAAATATGCTTCGCAATTCTGACGCAATAACTTTTTCACTTGAGCTATTGTTAAGAACTTCTTCTCTTGCCTATTCCTCGAAATATCACCTTCTTCTTACTATCCAAGGTCTGAAGTCTTACTTTCCTATTCTTACAATCAATCTGAGCGTTATTTTCTGACAACCAATCCATTCCTAAAATAACATCAAATTCTCCCAACTTAAAAGGTATCAAGTTGGCATAGAAATGATGTCCTCCTACCTCAATATCACACCTCGGGCACACTCGGTCGACGGAAACTTGATCCTTGTTAGCTAATTATATTATTAATGCTTGTTATAACAACTTAACTTTGCAATTCAAGTTATTGGCAAAATCTTGAGAAAAAAATGATCTTGTAGCTCCAGAATCAAATAAAACTTTAGCATCTATGGAGTTGACTGGAAGCGTACCTGCAACCACGTCTGAACTTTGAACAACATCTTTCATAGTCATGTTGAATGTCCTGGCCTTTGGCTGGTCCTTTGCTAGTGGTCCTTCAATCCTTGGCACATTCTGAGATGGTGCACCTGTAAGCCTTGGGGTGTTGCTCGTCGTACCTTGTGTTGGGCAATTCCTGGAGATATGTCCTGGCTTTCCACACTTATAACATCCAGTTCCCACATTTTGACCTTGAGTCTGATTCTGACATATATTAGCAAAGTGTCCCTTCCTGCCGCACTTGAAACACGTCACATTAGCATTATAATTCCCAAAGTGCTTCCTACCACAAAACTGGCAATCTGGTATTGGTGGACGATTGGGCCTCTGCTGATTTGAATTCTGAAAACGGTTGCCTTGTCCTCCATTTCTTGATTGTGGTCTTCTGAATCCCACATTCCTATTACCCTGAAATTCTGACCTTTTGTTGAAGCGGCCCTGAAAATTACCTTGCTGTTGACCTCCTTCTGAGGTTTCTATCTTCCTTTTCTTCCCATCCTTTCCTTTCTGAGACATGTCACTCCTACTTTCGATCACCATTGCTTTCTGAACCACTGCCACATATGAAGTTAATTCAAACATGGCCACTCTGTTCTGAATCCAAAACTTCAATCCCTGCTCAAACCTTCTTGCTTTCTTTTCATCTGTATCAACCTGGTCTGGCACAAACCTTGCCAATTCAGTAAACTTAGCCTCGTACTCAGCCACAGTAAGATCACCCTGGGTCAGATTCAAAAATTTGATCTCCATTTGGTTCTTCATATACCTCGGGAAATATTTTTCCAGAAACAGCTCTGTGAATCGCTCCCAAGTTATGAACTCACCTCCTTCCAATGCTCGCGTAGATTCCCACCAATAGTTTGCCTCACCCTTTATAAAGTAGCTTGCAAACTTGGTCTTCTGCTCAGCTCCTGCTCCGACTAATTCAAAAGCCTTTTCCATCTCCTTGAGCCATGCATTGGCTTCCACAGGATCAGCACTTCCCTTGAACTCAAGTGGCTTCACAGCTTAAAACTGCTTAAAAGTCACTGTAGGTGGTGCTGCTGCTTGCTGCTGCTGCTGTTGCTGTTGTTGTTGCTGCTGCATAAGATGTAACATCTGCTGCTACATCAGTCCCAACATCTGGATAATCGCTGGATCTGTACGGCTCTCGGTACTATTCTCTCCTGAATTATTCCTTCTCTTTGGTGCCATTATTCTGGTAAGAGAACAAGCAACATATATAATAATATGTCAAGCATTGTGTCAAATATGTAGCAATTCCTTAGCATATCAAAATTCTCAAAAATTATCTCCTTTCAAAATATTATAAACTTGCTACCATATTAACACAAGCGACATAATTATCACATAATCCTGCTTATTATCTCGAGAATAATAACACAAAGAAAATTTACTCCGAATTATCCAAACCTTTTAAATTCTTGCTTGAAATCTTAACTAATCTAACAAAATAACAGGGCAATAACACAAGTCCTAAAGCTAAACGCATAACAGGGAACTTAGATAACTTAACTATAACCTAACCCAATAACCTAAATTTAATCCTATAAAAGCTAAACTACACGCGCCTATCTTATGTAATCTTCCTATGACTCATTTATGACAATCCTAAGCCTGTTTCAGTGACCATAACCTATAGCTCTGATACCAACCTGAGACACCCTCCAAACCCGGGGTCTAGATTTGGGGGTCACTTGCCACTAAACTGTAATAAAATAATCACAGCGGAATAATATAATAAATACGACCCCTTTACGTGCACTGGATCGATCACAGGTTATAGTATGGAATAGGCACTAATACAAACCAACTGTTATTACAAACCATAGTCTAATTGGTTTTACAGATTATTCAAATTTTATTACAAACCTCTAGACTATCCAAGCATCCCAAAACAGTCTACCTGGAATACACACCACTATTTACAAGCACTCGACTTCTGACCAAACCTGGATCTCAAGCCTGCTCTGGCTTAGCTGAAAGATTAGATTGATAAACAAGTATGAGCGAAAGAAATGCTCAGCAAGCAGTATAAGATGTACTTGAAATGATAAACCACATTCTGATAATAATTGAACAACAGAATAAAATCAGTAATATTTGATTAATAATAAAAGCTTCATAAGCTATCAACAATAAACGATAATTTTTAGATTGGAATCTAACTCCGACGGACGTACTATCATATGCTGATCAGCCCGTGTGATAGCACAAGGTCATGATTCATAGAAACATGTCCCCAAAATACGAGTACTCAAATAAAAAGGCAATATACCTGCCTGTGGCAAAAATGGTGTCATAATATTTCATACAACACATAGAAATAGCCCTCCGCTGGACCGTCCTTCCCGGTCACTTACGCATTCATCCAATCCATAAAACATTTTGATCAAAGGAGTCGAATCAAAGGACATCCTTAACCATATAACTCTCCATTTCTCATGGTCCAGAGTTATCTCAACAATCGATGGCGAAATAACTAGAACAATTAGTTATTCGCTAATCTCAATTCAATGTTCTACTGTATAGAGTAATTTATAGCGAAATATAAAACGTTTAACTATTCTGAACTTAGAATAGTATAGAAATTGAAAGAATAAAGTTCAGAGTCAATATCAATTGAATGATGAATAAAGATATAGGTACTTGCATAATATGATTCGAAATAAACGTCACTTGAATAATAAGTGAAGTTAAGGGCACTTGCCTGGTATGCTCAATAACCTCTTACTATAACTCTGCTTATAGCTGCTGGCTATTATCTCCGTCTAACACTTGGCTGCACTCCTTGCTACTCGATTCTATAAACAAAAGAACTATCTTAATTGACAGAACCAAACTCAATCGACGTAACTATACGTCTGGACATCTATCCGATCGTTTATAACTAGCATGGCATTTTAAAACTGTAAACAGATAGCATGCATATCATTCAACACCTAGTCATGGCATTCATATAACACATAATCACATATTTCATGTAACACATAAGTCAGATCATTAAAAGATACATTCTAAGGCGTTCAGAATTAAAATCAGGTCAATATTAGCATTTATCGATCAAATACCGACTCAAACTGATTCATAAATCAAATGACATTGCAATACAAAAGAAATTAGGTCTTAAAAGTATTTTTATTGGAAGCGCAACATTTTTCTGAGTCTGTACGCGTTCGTTTCGTATTAAACGGACAAACGGTTGATTTATTATGAATTTTTGATCATTTTTCGGAATTAAAACGATCTCCGAATTATTTTATAATTAAATAATAGGGCTCGAACACTCGAAAATAATTTTATAAAAATTATCGAGTCTGGAAAATAATTTAAAATAATATTTTAAAGTTCGAAGCTATTTTTCAAAATTTTTAAATCAAAAATAAATAATTAAATCTAATTAAATAATCAATTAAAATTAATTAATAATTAATTAAGTTAATTAATCAATTAATATTAAATTAATCAATTAATTAAAATAATTAAAAACTAATTAAAATTAATTAATAAAATAAATCAGATTTATTTTTGAATAGATAAATAATTAAAATAATGTTTCTATTTTTAAAATAATTAACTAAACAATTTTCTGATTTTTAAAATAAGTAATATACCATTTTAAAACAAATTAATCTGTAATGGCATTTTTGTAAATAAACTGAACGTCGATACTAAATATGAGAAATCTAAAAAGTTTAGGGGCTAAAATGTAATTCCCCCACCTCTGGTCGTCTTCTCCGGCAAATGACGGTGGCGCCGTCGCCGGCCACCGTCGACTGCCCAGAACTCGACCAGAGGCTCCAGTTTTATTCCCTGAGATGAGACGATCACGGATCTGCAATCCAAATTGCCAAAGATATCGTAGGTTGGCTGGAAAATCGCGAAGAAACTCGTCGGCGGCGAGAACTTCGATTGACGGTGCTGCCCAATTCCGACATCTGGTGGTGATTTCGATTACACCAATCAATTCCTGGTGATGAGAGGAACACAGTGATCTATACTACATATCCCAAAAATTCATGAATCCAAAATCCGGCCAAAACATAAGTTTTCCGGTGAGTTCATTCAAGAACACCAAGAACACTCAAACTCGAAAATCAAACCAACTTTTCTACATGATGGAGAGCTCAAAATCTGACTTATTATATACCAAATTGACCAGAAAAACATGTTCTATAACATGGAAGCATCAAATCACATAAACAACATCAAGAACAAATTTTCATGATTTAATTATTAAATAATTCGAATATAAATAATTAAATAAGAAAATTACCGTGATTTCTGGGCAGAAACTGATGATTGATTCAGAAAGAAGATTTCGAGAGCTTCGTTTTGATATGCTGCACGCCCGAATCGGAGTTCGATAACGCCTTCGTTCGTGTGTTTGATTCTAGGGAACGTATCGGTTTCTCGGGTTTTTCTCTATATTTACGGTATTTTAAGTGGTTGCAAATGAATAAACGGAATAAACGAAATAAGAAATAGACTATTTATATTTATGAAATATTGGATCGTTCTCGATCGTTTTGGATCGTTAAATTAGTTGCTTAGCCGCTAAGTAACTGTAAAAACGATATAATTCAATACCAGAATTGGATAATTATCAAAACCGGGCTTTTTATAAAACACCATATACGAAAATAACGTAAAAATATCCCGTCTTTTAAGAATACGGGTTTTGTTGATTACCAAAATGATTATCGTATTGAAAAATATTGCGCCGGGCCGCGCACGGGTCAAACCGTAATCCGGATCGAAAAAGTCAAAACACGGAAATTGTCCGGAATTACCAGATTATGTTAGAAAGGAGTTTTCGGAAGAGTTTCGGGTTGCAAAAACGCAAAAACGGTTGAAGTTGGAAGATTCCCGGCTTTATAAAATAATTTTATAATTATTCTGAAAATAATTAATAATTCATAAATCATTATTAAATCATATAACACTCCAAAAATTACCAGAAAAATACCACAATTATCTATATTTTATTTTGGACATATAAAAATTTAAATTTTCAAATAATGTCACATATAAATATTCAGACATCAATTCCACTTTAGATAATTCACCAAAATTCACATAAATTCACATAAACAATTCTGAATAATAATAATAATATTTCAAAATATATGGGATATTACAGTGGTACCAATAGAAAGAGGATGATTCAAGCTTCAAATTGGTTACTTAAGCATCAACAACTGATTCCTATAACTCCCAAAATCAATGAATCTTTGTTTAAGAACAAATTATACCCCCAAAATCCCTTTTTCTATTTTCTACAATTTTGATAAAAATAAAATACTAAACAATTATTTGGCTATTTATATTAATTAGAAAATTATAACCCCAAAATTAATGAAGGGTGTTTTTATCCTCTTATTAAAATAATTGGGCTAAAAAATAATAATTATGGGGAATAATTTTAAAAGTAATAAATAATAAAATTTATATCAAAATTTCCAAAAATTATGAATAATTCAAACATACAAAAACATATACTGGATATTTCAAATACCAATGATTCTATAAAAATAAAAACACGAATTTTGTGGGCTTTGACGTCCCGGTGGGGTCCCGGTCCGTTGATTTTTTTGAAAACCGAAACGATTCCTAAATTAACAGAAAAACCCGAAAATACATAAAATGCATTCAAACGCACATAAATCGAGATAAAACGAGTACCTCGATAAAGACGCTAATAAACACGCGCCTAAATTACGGATCGATTCATATAAATGCATCTTAAACATGTAACGAGTATCCCATTGGATCCTACCGGATCCAAAAATAGATTACTTAGCCGCTAAGTAACTATAGAAACGATACAATTTAGTATTATATTTGGATAATTATCAAAGACGGGCTTCTTATAAAACACTTTATACGAAGATAATGTAATAAAATCCCTTCTTTCGATAATACGAGTTTTGTTGTTTTATCAAAACAATTATTGTATCCAAAATTTTGCGTCGGGACGCGTACGGGTCAAACTGTAATCCGGATTAAAAAAGTTAAAACACGGAAAATATTCAGAATATCCAGATTAGGTTAAGATGGAGTTTTCCGAAGAGTTTCGGGTTATAAAATTGCAAAAATGGTTGAAGTTGGACGATTCTCGGCTTTACAAATAGTTTTGTAATTATTCAGAAAATAATTAATAAATCCATAAATCATTATAAAATCATATAACAGTCTAAAAATTACCAGAAAAATATCACAATTATCTATATTTTATTCTGGACATATAAAAGTTAGTATACTCAAAGAATATCATATATAAACATCCAAAACATCAACTCCAATTATCATATAATTCACATAAAAATCACATAAATAACTTCAAATAATAATAATAATAATATCTGAAAATATGGGATATTACAATCTACCCCTCTTATAAGGATTCCGTCCTCGGAATAAGCAGAAGAAAGCACTAAGGGTCTTGTTACCAACTTCCCAATCTTGCATATGTAACTTTTCTCAAAATTTTCAATAACACTGCAATTCCTTATACCACATAGTTATCACAGGAGCTTCACTCTGCAACATTGTTCCATCCATATCCTTTGACCAATTTCTCAATAGAATCACTTTTACTGATTGTGAGAAAGAAGAATAGAGAGGAAGAAAAAGAAAGAGAGTAGAGTTAAATAGAGAGAGAAATAAAAAATAGAATGACTTTGTTGTACGCTAATGATATTCTAATTGCATTGCAATCCACTGTTGCTAGTGGTAATCCCATCACATAGCCTTATTTTGGCTTGACCAAGATAACTCAGCCCAACTTGATTGGCATACCTTCGAATATTTCAGATGATAAAATCATAGAATTTCAAAGAGAAAAGAATTTTATAGCATAACATGACCAAAATCTGAATTTGTGAAAAAATATTGTTGTAATAAAAGAATAACTGAGTGATCAATATGATCAAATGAACTTGCTATTGTGTGTCCAAATTAAGACACTACTATAGGTTTTTAACCTTCTTGTAGTCACAACACACACAAGTGATGGCGTCCCATCCAACTCCTATCACACAGACATGTATACCTTGTGTCCCCTATAGTTAGGGTTGTTCATCTCAGTCGGAGTAAAAAATATGAAAGGAATTCAAAATCAAGTGAATAATCAAGGGGTTTTGAGAAATGACTTGTTAATGCAATCCTTGGATCAAAATTGAAAAAGTTTCAAAGCTGATATTTTTGGAGAAAAATGAAATCCAGAAAACAAGATTCTGGCATAAAATGACTAAACGAGTGTTAGAGAATATATCCTCTAACAGATATCCCTTTTTGAGAGAAGTCAAAAGAAGGTATAGAAAGAAAAGGTATTGCCAAGGTCTTAGTACTTATCTTCTATTTGAACTCTTCTGTTGACTCGTCATCCGATTCTGGACACTTCTTTATGTTTTGAGGATATTGATAATCTTCATCGTCATCAAATTATAGTAGCCTCATAAGATTCCTCAATAGAAGTTTGCAGTTTCTCGGAATTCTATACAGCTCAGCACAATCAACTTAACCGAATACGCCTTATCTTAACTTAATCATTGGTACTATATCCAATAGTCCAACAGGAACTCAATACGAGCTCAGGCATCCTTAAATAGCTATACACACTCCTACCCACTCTCATTTCTAGTTTACTATAACCTCAGCTCTGATACCAACCTGTAACGTACCCAAATCCGGGGTCAGAGGATTTGGTCGTCACTATGAAACCTCAATTCAAAATAACCTGTTTAATCAATAGACAAATGCCAGCGGAAGATATTTAGCATTTACGACCCCAAACTAATCCAAGATATTTTCAGGTTACAGTTCTAGAAACAAGAATTCCAAATTCCAAAAATAATTTTTCTCTTTCTTTCAAAACTCTTTTCAAAACTCAAAACTAAACCCGCGAGTTTAACTTCGAAAGGAAGTATACTAGGCTCAATTATTCAATACACAATTATAATATAATATAATATAAATAACTTTACATAATAGAACTTACACTAGCCCGCAAACCCTGGACCAACCACCTTCCAACAGTTTCTTCTTTGCTTCCTTGAATTACGCAGCTAAACAGCGCAAGCTAATCCTCATTGGAGGTTAAATTAGAAAACAGGCAAGTATGAGCGGAAGAAATGCTCAGCAAGTTCATTATAGCATATATAGGGTCTTTTGATGTAAAGTTGACATCTGCATCAGAGCAGAACATTTAAAAATAATAATTGCTGAATCAGAAAATTTAGTTAAGGAATCCCAGAATTGATTCCTCCTCAGTATTCAAAATCCTTTTGATATTTTTGAGCGAAATACTTCAGCAATACTTTTGTTAGGTCCCAATGTGTTTGTAGAAGGGGGGGTTGAATACAAACAGTACCGAATAATCGAATTAAAAGCGGAATAAAAAATGTGAAACAAAATTCAAGTTAAATAAGAATATTATTAAACTTGAAAGGTGTTACAACAACTGTATCGATTACAAGGAATTAATCTCAAATTAATTATCACAAATTTAGAATAAATTCGACATGAACTTTTTCTATTTTTGCAATAATTAGAATCAAATGCTAAACGCGATTTGAGATTAAGTTCTAGGGATTTTAATCCGCTAGATTGTTACACAAGAGCAAGATAAAGATTTCTAGTGGATTGGATTTAACTTTACAATCTAGAAATTTAATCTTGAAGTATGCAGATGAAAAGATGAAATATTTCTTCTTGTTTTTCTTTTCTGCTTTTTTCTTGACTTCTGTGTTCTGGATTATTGAGTTGCTGCTTCTCTGCTTCTTTTTAATCAACAGTCGAATAGAATTGAATTGGCATGACAATCCTATAGCTGGCAAGACTTTCGGTAGGACAATGGATTGAACTAGCAAGACAATCTGAATGAACTAGCATGACAATCAGAATGAACTAGCAAGACAATCATCCTCCTAGTGTAACTTTCGGTGAGACTATTGAAAATGGCCTAGCATGACAATCGGTATGACAATCCTGATTGTCATGCTAGTTCATTTTCAATTGTCTTGCTGATTTAATGCAGATTTTAATCCAATTTAAATTCTGAAAATTCCTAAAATTAATTCAGAATTAATTAATCAATTAATTCAATTAATAAATAAATTATTCTTCGCAGATATAATTTATTTTCTTAATTAAATTAGATGACTTAATTAATTAATAGAGAATTAATTCTAGTCTTCAACAGCACCCATCCTTCTGCAGATCTTCTGAAAATCACTGAAAATTATGAATCAATTCCACCACTTCAATGTTGACACTCGATGTACTGTCTGGTTCATGAGTGACTAACTTCCGCGACGTTTCTTCATGTCTTGACTTTGACACTTTGATTTTCTTCAGATTAAATCCTTGTAATTAATTGATACCCTGGCGAGATCTCTGTCACTTGATTAAATCCACGATCTTGATTTATATCACTGAGGCATGATCAACTTCTTGAACTTCTTCCAGTGAATTAACTCCTCGAGTCTGTAGATGAACCTTGTTTCTGAATTCTTTGACAGATATTACTTTGCGAGATCTCTCTGACGGTCGATCCACTATTTACTTATTATATTCTTATTTGAGTTGAGTTGAATCCTCGAATATACAAATAGGCCTATGACATATGACTTACAGTCTCCCCCTATTTGTTTGTTAGACAATAACACACAAATACCTAGAGGATAACTCAACTAACAAATAAGAAAAAGATATAAACAGAAATGCAAAGTGAATAGTAGAAAAGTTCTGGACTAGATTTAACATTTTCCAGATTCCAAGTAGATGTTCCTCTAGACTGAACATATATTCAAGTAGTTCCATCTTCATTTATACAACCACATTTCCTGTTGAGAAGCCTATTTCTCTTGCTTCTCCCCCTATGAGAATCAACTGATTAAAGAAGATCACCTTCGTTTACCACCTCTCCCGTACAATAGGATCCGCAGATAAAAACCAATGGTACTCCCCTAACAGCTTCTTCCCTTACTAGGAAATCACCTTGTGTTTACCACCTCTCCCGTACAATAGGATCCGTAGTTAGAAACAACAATGGTGTGGTGTAGTGTACATTTTTAGGATCTTTTTCTTCCTCCCTGCTATTTCTCCCCCTTAGTTGAGGAATCCTCCAAACTATTACTTAAGCTTTTATCTCCCCCTTAAAGAAGGAATGTATGCCGTCGTTTGAAGGAGTTCTCATATTTCACTTGGTTGGAAAAGAAATAACAAGTAGTTTCTCTTTCTTCATCACTGTGAGTGTGCGATTGTGTTTTAGTGTACCTCACATGTGTTTCACTCTTCTCTCCACTCGTGTTTACACTCATTCTCACAAGTGTATCACTCCACTCATAGCTCCAAAAATCAGTTGTACCTGCAAGGAAAATCACCTTAGCCATCCTTAAGGAGGTCACAGGTGGTGCAATGGGAGTTCACAAATCCCCATCCTTGTTAAACTCATAAGATGAATCTGAGTCATAATCTACAAGTTGCTAGTTTCCCTTTTAGGGTTCCAGATTTGAATTCTGGGAAGGTAAACAATGATCCAACGAATTTAGCATAAAGATCAAAGTTCCCTTCTAATGTCTGTGAAGACATTTCCTTGTGACTCATCAGGTAATATCTGAATCATTGTCAACAAGTTGCCGATCTGCACCTATGTCAGATCCACTATCCGCAGATGCATCCAGGGGATTTAAGCCTGGGGAGGTAGATACTAACCACTGACATATGGCTTTTGGATCAGTATCCTCTCCTAACACCTGTAAAGGCAATTGGTCCACTAACGAACCTTGAACAATCGAATCTGACCTTAAAATGGTCGAAACTCTTGTTTCCGTTAACTCATCCTTTGTGTGTGTAACCTTTCCTTGTGCATCAAGAATTGTTTATGTTTGAAGTGGTGACACTACATCGGATGCCTTGGCCGATAGGCAAAATTCAATAGACGCACCCTGTTGAGAGAATGAATCTAGTAACTATTTTTGTGCCTTTTCAGCCATTACATCTTTTTGAGAAGATGTATGGGGGCTAGCAGTTGTCTCGGTTTAAATACTACTCATCTATGTAGGAGACAGAGCTACTGTGTTGACTACAGAACCTTCCTTATTTGGTGCACTAAGGCACTATCTTCCTCACGCTCATTCATACTACATTTTGTGGTAAGAGAGTGTTGGTTGGTTCTGTTTTTGTGTTTGTCTTTACAGTCTGGGATAGACGTTGTGGGTTTTCAACCTCATGACTGTCAATGAAAGAAAGTCATTGGAGACTGAACCTGTAACACAGAATATATGGTAATAGAGAGAAAATGATTTACAATAGTGATTTGAAAAGATTTTACATGAAATAAGAAATCACTAATGTAGAAAGAAGTTTGATTTTGTTTTTCAATATGAATGAGTTTTTGATAAAACATTGATCACTTAGGGTAAAGTCTAAGTAATTCTCATTCATGTCAAAAGCTTACAAATATCTGCAACATAATGTTAACAAGATGTCATTGACCGATACTTGTCAAGTACTTTAGATACTAATTATTATGTTGCATAATCAATATACCACTGCACATATAAAACAATATGATTGTGTCTAGTGATAAAATAGTTATAAATATGACGACTCTACTAGTTCATATAAAATTACAACTTCTGTTAGAGTGCCATACCATGTCCTTGACGATTGCTTGAGCAGTATACTAGTTCATACCAACCTAAAGTGAGATTGTGAAGAAGAGATTGCATAGTCCAATAGATCTGCAGCTGCAAAGTCCATGAACCGTGGTGCATTGACTTCCTCTTTTGACTCACCAACCAGGAGTACACTTGTACACATCTTACTAGAGTCCAATTCCAAGTGTAATGTGCGGCAGGTGCCTGATATGTCATAATATTCTCAAGTCTCGTCACTGGTGCTATATGTTAGATGATGCTTCCTGATAATAACCTAGCACACTATACAAAATTTTCAATGATAACATTCCAGGCTTGCAAACAGCCATATCCCTCAGATAAACCTTTGCTGTTATCTCCAAAGGTAACCAGGGGGGTAGCTTTCTCAATCCACATTTGATAGCAGGGCTCTATCTCCGGTAATATGTCTTGATGATCCACTGTCAAGAATCCACACTTCCGGTTTCACCTGTTTTAATACCCTGCAACACAAATGGATTAACCCTTCTTCGGAACCCAAACTTGGTTGGGCCCGACATACTTGTAGAACTGACCTTTGTCAGGCAAAACAATATTTTTAATTTTAATTGTCTCAACTTTTTCAATGACTGAACATTTGACCTTGTAAACAGCCTTAACAAATTTCTGTTTAAGCTTAGGCACAAATGTCTCCTTTCTAGCCTTAGAAGGACTAGCAGTCTTATACCTATCATGCTTCTTGTTATTCACATGCTGACGAGGAGTAGTCTTATTATTAGAAATATGCTTACCATTAAAATAAGCATACATCATATTAAAAGCACAAGACATACAATTAGCAACACCACATGCTTTATGAGAGTGATTAACAGCAGGTAATTTATGCATGGTAGACATGGCATTATTGTTATCCAACTCATGTGTGTCTGAGTTAGTCTCAGTTGCTTTCACAACTTTGACTGGAACTTTCAACACACTTGACTTGGAAACAACCTTCTCATTAGCAAGATCTTCAGCACGTATTTCTTCTTGAATAACAGAAGAGGTCGCATCAAATGGTTCAGCAATTGATGCTTTATAGAGGGGTTCATCAACACCCTTAAGCACATGTGGTACTTCCCTCCCTTTAGCACATACATGAGGAGGGGAGTTTATGCCTAATTCTCCAATAGCAACATTGTAATCATAACCTATTCCAGATGTTTGATTAACAGATTGCTTATTGTAGAACTCTTTAGCCTTCAAACAAGAATTGAAGTAGGCTCTAACCTTAGTCTCAAGACCGGTGATCTTGTCTTTGAGAATAGTTTCGAGTTTTCTATAACAGTCAACTCTATTCTCTAGAAAAGATACTTGTTCTTTTAATTTGTCTTGATTAATGTGCACAAGTCTTAATTCATTGACCTCTTTCTCAAGGTCTGTGATCTGTAAACTTAACAGTTCATTATCACGACGTGCACAATCTAAGTTACCTCTTAGATGATAAACCATTTCAGCATCAGAAAGTTTTACCTCTATTCTTGACGATGAAGCTTTTCCATCAATAGCCATAAGAGCAAGATTTCCTTCATCTTCATCTTCACTGTCAGTATCATCCCAGCTTCTTCCCTTTGCCAGATAAGCCCTTTCAGAGTTCTTTCTTACTTGCTTTGGCTTTCTACATTCTGTGGCAAAGTGTCCCAACTCATTGCAGTTATAGCATCTGATGGTGCTCCGATCAACCATCCCTGTTTTATATCCACCACTGCTGGTGTTAGAGGATGAAGATCCACCTTTCTGAAATTTGTTGTAGTTGGACTTGTACTTAAGCTTGGGATTCCTCTTGAATCTAACATGGGAGAATCTCTTGACAATTTGGGCCATTGACTCGTCTTCCAATTGCTCCAGCTCTTCCAAGGAATAAAAATCATCACTTGATTGATTTGTAGTAGGAGGATCATATTCTGCTACTAACATATTTTCCTCAGCGTTGGAACACTGTACCATTCTTTCCAATTGTTGAGATTGCTGTTGTTGTTGACCTTCAGCTACAAGTGCATTAGATGTGCTGACCATTCTATCCTTCCCGTAGACTTCCTTCTGTTGAATCTGCTCCAACTCATAAGTTTTTAACACTCCATAGAGCCTGTCCAAAGAAATCTCACTCAGATCTCTAGCTTCTCTAATGGCAGTGATTCTATGTTCAAGATGAGCTTTGTTGACCTCCCTGATTGAATAATACTTTCCATTGATGTTCAGGTTGTTGATCAACGCATTGTACCTCTCAAACACTTCAGTAATTCCTTCTCCTGGATTTGATTTAAAATATTCATACTCAGAGGTTAGGATCTCCAACTTGTTCTCCCTAACTTCCTCTGTGCCTTCATTAATTACCTCAATAGTTTCCCACATGTGTTTAGAATTTTTACAGTTCATCACATGTCTTTTCATCAAGGGATCAAGGGAATCAATTAATATTAATTGAAGGCTGGCATCCAAGGAGGCTTCTTCCTTCTCAGCAGGAGTAAAATCTTCGGGCTCTTTTGGATAGGTTCTAGCTTTAGTAGTCACCACACCATCTATTATTACCTCCGGTTCAATAACCATCGGAGTTTTTATACCCTTCTTTAACAAGTTTGAATATTTGGGATTTGCAACTTGTAAAAATAATAGCATCTTCTTCTTCCACATGATATAATTCTCTTTATCAAATTGTGGAATTTTAACGGTTCCAACTTTATGTGAAGTCATTATGAATTTTTGAATAAATAAAAATTCAAGGAGTTGAAAAATCACAAAAGTCTAGGATCTTGATTTGTTCGTTAATCAGAAGGCTCTGATACCAATTGTTAGGTCCCAATGTGTTTGTAGAAGAGGGGGTTGAAACAAACAGTACCGAATAATCGAATTAAATGCGGAATAAAAAATGTGAAACAAAATTCAAGTTAAATAAGAATATTATTAAACTTGAAAGGTGTTACAACAACTGTATCGATTACAAGGAATTAATCTCAAATTAATTATCACAAATTTAGAATAAATTCGACATGAACTTTTTCTATTTTTGCAATAATTAGAATCAAATGCTAAACGCGATTTGAGATTAAGTTCTAGGGATTTTAATCCGCTAGATTGTTACACAAGAGCAAGATAAAGATTTCTAGTGGATTGGATTTAACTTTACAATCTAGAAATTTAATCTTGAAGTATGCAGATGAAAAGATGAAATATTTTTTCTTGTTTTTCTTTTCTGCTTTTTTCTTGACTTCTGTGTTCTGGATTATTGAGTTGCTGCTTCTCTGCTTCTTTTTAATCAACAGTCGAATAGAATTGAATTGGCATGACAATCCTATAGCTGGCAAGACTTTCGGTAGGACAATGGATTGAACTAGCAAGACAATCTGAATGAACTAGCATGACAATCAGAATGAACTAGCAAGACAATCATCCTCCTAGTGTAACTTTCGGTGAGACTATTGAAAATGGCCTAGCATGACAATCGGTATGACAATCCTGATTGTCATGCTAGTTCATTTTCAATTGTCTTGCTGATTTAATGCAGATTTTAATCCAATTTAAATTCTGAAAATTCCTAAAATTAATTCAGAATTAATTAATCAATTAATTCAATTAATAAATAAATTATTCTTCGCAGATATAATTTATTTTCTTAATTAAATTAGATGACTTAATTAATTAATAGAGAATTAATTCTAGTCTTCAACAGCACCCATCCTTCTGCAGATCTTCTGAAAATCACTGAAAATTATGAATCAATTCCACCACTTCAATGTTGACACTCGATGTACTGTCTGGTTCATGAGTGACTAACTTCCGTGACGTTTCTTCATGTCTTGACTTTGACACTTTGATTTTCTTCAGATTAAATCCTTGTAATTAATTGATACCCTGGCGAGATCTCTGTCACTTGATTAAATCCACGATCTTGATTTATATCACTGAGGCATGATCAACTTCTTGAACTTCTTCCAATGAATTAACTCCTCGAGTCTGTAGATAACCTTGTTTCTGAATCCTTTGACAGATATTACTTTGCGAGATCTCTCTGACGGTCGATCCACTATTTACTTATTATATTCTTATTTGAGTTGAGTTAAATCCTCGAATATACAAATAGGCCTATGACATATGACTTACAATCTCCCCCTATTTGTTTGTTAGACAATAACACACAAATACCTAGAGGATAACTCAACTAACAAATAAGAAAAAGATATAAACAGAAATGCAAAGTGAATAGTAGAAAAGTTCTGGACTAGATTTAACATTTTCCAGATTCCAAGTAGATGTTCCTCTAGACTGAACATATCTTCAAGTAGTTCCATCTTCATTTATACAACCACATTTCCTGTTGAGAAGCCTATTTCTCTTGCTTCTCCCCCTATGAGAATCAACTGATTAAAGAAGATCACCTTCGTTTACCACCTCTCCCGTACAATAGGATCCGCAGATAAAAACCAATGGTACTCCCCTAACAGCTTCTTCCCTTACTAGGAAATCACCTTGTGTTTACCACCTCTCCTGTACAATAAGATCCGTAGTTAGAAATAACAATGGTGTGGTGTAGTGTACATTTTTAGGATCTTTTTCTTCCTCCCTGCTATTTCTCCCCCTTAGTTGAGGAATCCTCCAAACTATTACTTAAGCTTTTATCTCCCCCTTAAAGAAGGAATGTATGCCGTCGTCTGAAGGAGTTCTCATATTTCACTTGGTTGGAAAAGAAATAACAAGTAGTTTCTCTTTCATCCTCACTGTGAGTGTGTGATTGTGTTTTAGTGTACCTCACATGTGTTTCACTCTTCTCTCCACTCGTGTTTACACTCATTCTCACAAGTGTATCACTCCACTCATAGCTCTAAAAATCAGTTGTACCTGCAAGGAAAATCACCTTAGCCATCCTTAAGGAGGTCACAGGTGGTGCAATGGGAGTTCACAAATCCCCATCCTTGTTAAACTCGTCAGATGAATCTGAGTCATAATCTACAAGTTGCTAGTTTCCCTTTTAGGGTTCCAGATTTGAATTCTGGGAAGGTAAACAATGATCCAACGAATTTAGCATAAAGATCAAAGTTCCCTTCTAATGTCTGTGAAGACATTTCCTTGTGACTCATCAGGTAATATCTGAATCATTGTCAACAAGTTGCCGATCTGCACCTATGTCAGATCCACTATCCGCAGATGCATCCAGGGGATTTAAGCCTGGGGAGGTAGATACTAACCACTGACATATGGATTTTGGATCAGTATCCTCTCCTAACACCTGTAAAGGCAATTGGTCCACTAACGAACCTTGAACAATCGAATCTGACCTTAAAATGGTCGAAACTCTTGTTTCCGTTAACTCATCCTTTGTGTGTGTAACCTTTCCTTGTGCATCAAGAATTGTTTATGTTTGAAGTGGTGACACTACATCGGATGCCTTGGCCGATAGGCAAAATTCAATAGACGCACCCTGTTGAGAGAATGAATCTAGTAACTGTTTTTGTGCCTTTTCAGCCATTAGATATCAATACGAACTTTGATGCTCACAACAACCCATACTGAAGTCGCCATCAATCATCTATACTAATACCACCTTTGATATTTAACAACAAAGTAAGTATCAACATAAATCAGAAACTGAATCAAAAATTCATTTCATCTTTAATCCAAAACATAAACAATTGATAATTCATTTATTCTATGATTATCAAAATAATTTAGAAAACAACAATTTAGATTGGAACCAATAATATTTCATGATGTTCTTGATGATCAGCCACGAAACAGCACCGATATTCCGCAGCCATACCGTAAATATAGGTACTACCCGTATCCCGCAACCATACAATACCTATAGGGCGCCAGAAAAGGCATATATTCACCTTGTAAGATATTACAGCTGGACCGATATCTCGATCACCTATGCTATAACCAGTTACCAGTCCAATCTTAAAACCTTTTAATTGAAAAGGGGTCATAATACTCGACACTCGAATTAATTTTATTCCCCCATTCACTTGGACAGGAATATTCACAACCAAATCATTTTCCTCAAGGTATACACATTCATAAATCCGATATTTGGATGAGTAAAAACACTTAACTATTCTGAACATAGAATAGTAGAGAGTTCTTGCATAATAAGCATTGAATTCAGCGATATGTAAAAATTTATCTATTCTGAACTGATAATAGGGAAAGCAATACTTGCATAATAGGATTCAAAATAAATATCACTTGAACAATAAGTGATAATAGGAATACTTGCCTTTGGTTTTTAGCATTTAGTCACACTCGCAAAGACGCATCTATTCTGACATTCTGTCTCAAAACATCACCGTCTTTCTTCTCAACACTTTACTGATATTCAGCTCCTGCGATTGCTAGAATCCAGATATCCAATACCATTCCATCTCACTCTTTATTCAATGTCTTATCCCGATCAATTTGAGCGATCCACATCTATAATTAAAAAATATAATTTTAATCCTCTAAATGATAATTACTCGATGAACTGCGCATCAAAATGCTATCATCTACCCATACGATAGCCCATACATAAAGAAGACAGTCAAACACAGGACTCTTAACCCACGTACACATGTAATTCACATAGCACGTAAACACATAACTCACATATCACATAATTCATATAACACATGCCTTGGTTCGTCAAAACATAGAACTCGGTGCTTTTTGAATTGAAATTGGGCCAATAACAGTATTTATCGATCAGATACCGACTCAGAAAGATTCACAAATCAAACGGCCTTTCATTGCAAAAATAATTAGGTCTCAAAAGTATTTTTATTGGAAGCAGAATGTTTTTCTGAGTCTATACGCGTTCGTTTCGTATTAAACCGACGAACGGTTTATTTATTACGAATAAAATAAGAATAAATGAGAATAAATCAATTAATAATAATATTAATTGATTTTTTTGAATACCAAAATATAATTTTTTTATACGCTCAAAAATAATTTTTTTTAGGAGATTTTTGGATTAATTATAAATAATTATATTTTATTTAACTATTTATAAATAAAAATGATTAAATAAATTAATCAATCAATTAAATCCATTAATAATTAACTAAAATAAATTATAAATAATTAAATCAAATTAGATTTTTTAAAATAATAAAAGAAACAAATTTTTTGGAATTTAAAGTAATTCAATTAATTATTAAATAATTAACCAAAATATTTTTGGAATTTAAAAAGGATTTTAGGAATTTTTAAAATAGAATTTTGATTTAAAAAGAAAACAAAAATACAGAAACAAGTTCTGCATTCCTGTCTTCTTCTTCACTGGATCAAAGGGCGGGGTTGGCTGGCAGGGGGTGGCTGGATTTCCGCCGGACCTCGGACGGAATCTGGGTTCATACCAGAAACCGGCGAGCTTCGACGTTTTCCGGCGGTCTCCGATAACAACCAAAACAACACGATTCCCTCTTTTTTTTGGTTCAAAACAATTCTAAACGCTACCAGAAACTTGTTTCTTTCATCAACAAACACCAACAATCGGTTTAGTACCGATTCCGATCTCTACCCACTCAAGAACTCGCAATTTCCGGCGAGAATTCCTATTTCCCTCAAATCGAAACCAAAATCAACAATTCACATACCAAATCGAAGCTCAGGTGATCTACAATCCCATACAATCCACCATAACTTTAAATCATCAACAAATAACTCATAAAAATGAAATAAAAATCAAGTAAAATAAGAACTCGCCCATTCTAATTCTGAACTCAAACAAATCAACTAAACATACAAATCAACTCTATAAATCATTCTAAAGCTATCTGCAATCTCAAAAACAATCAACAATCAATGGAAATCACAAATCGATTTCAAGCTCAAGAACACAAAATTCAATTTTATAAATAATTACCCTCAATTGGTGAAAGTCGTACCAACAAAAAGAGGATGATTCAAGCTTCAAATTGGTTACTTGAGCATCAACAACCGATTCCTAGAACTCCCAAAATCAATGAATCTTTGTTCAAGAACAAATTATACCCCCAAAATCCCTTTTTCTATTTTCTACAATTTTGATAAAAATAAAATACTAAAAAATTATTCGGCTATTTATATTAATCAGAAAATTATACCCCCAAAATAATTGGGCTAAAAAATAATAATTATGGAGAATAATTTTAAAAGTTATAAAATATAAAATTTATATCAAATTCCCCAAAAACTGCGAATAATTCAAAAATACAAAAATAAATACTAGATATTTGAAATGCGAATGATTCTATAAAAATAAAAACACGAATTTTGTGGGCTTTGACGTCCCGGTGGGGTCCCGGTCCGTTGATTTTTTTGAAAACCGAAACGATTCTTAAATTAACAGAAAAACCCGAAAACACATAAAATGCATTCAAATGCACATAAATCGAGATAAAACGAGTACCTCGATAAAAACGCTAATAAACACACGTTCAAATTATGGATCGATTCATATAAATGCATCTTAAACATGTAACGAGTATCTCATTGGATCCTATCGGATCCGAAAATAGATTAATTAGCCACTAAGTAACCATAGAAACGATACAATTTAGTATCAGATTTGGATAATTATCAAAGTCGAGCTTCTTATAAAACACTTTATACGAAGATAATGTAATAATATCCCGTTTTTCGATAATACGGGTTTTGTTGTTTTATCAAAACAATTATCGTATCAAAAATTTTGTGCTGGGACGCGTACGGGTCAAACCGTAATCTGGATCGAAAAAGTTAAAACACGGAAAATGTTCAGAATATCCAGATTAGGTTAGGAAGGAGTTTTCCGAAGAGTTTCGGTTTATAAAAATGCAAAAACGGTTGAAGTTGGACGATTCCTGGCTTTACAAAATAGTTTTGTAATTGTTCAGAAAATAATTAATAAATCCATAAATCATTATAAAATTATATAACAGTCTAAAAATTACCAGAAAAATATCATAATTATCTATATTTTATTCTCGACATATAAAAATTAGTATACTCAAAGAATATCATATATAAACATCCAAAACATCAACTCCAATTATCATATAATTCACTAAAATTTACATAAAAATCACATAAACAACTTCAAATAATAATAATAATAATATCTGAAAATATGGGATATTACATAAACTGTGTTTATATAATACGCAGCTGCTACAAATCAGTCTAGGATATGCATTATCAATTACTAACAGAAAATGATACATATCTTTAACTGAATATACAAAGTCCTATCACTCAGAACGAACATATATCCATCACTCAAAATAAGGAACAAAATCAATCTTCACAACAGACTCCCTTCAGATGCTGTTGTTATGCAAATACTGATGATGCATCAAAAGGATTTCGAGCACATAAACGCAATGGAAACAGTAATTAAAAACATGAAAAATTAGAATTTTTTATACCCACCGCAGGATCCATGCGTTAAATAGATATTTAATTCATAGGTCAGATTGTTTACCTCAAGAAGCTTTACAAATTGGTTGACTAATGGAGATCCAAAACTTGTTCAATCACCACGCATCCCGCTCTCGCGATCTACGCTCTATCGGTATCCGCACGAATGCTTGAACGCAAGGATTGAATGTGTACTAGCACAAACTCGTTTCTTCTTGCTCTCTCCATCATCTCCCTTGGTGGCTAGGGTTTTAGTTAAAGTCTTGCATACAAAATCAGCCACACAAGAGATATAATATAGAGAGTATAATAAGAATTATGACTCTTAACTAATTAGGAGTTATTATTAATTTGAAATTCCTATTTGTATAATAATTAAGTCACACTTAATTATCTAACAAATGAATTTTATAATTAATATTAGTAAATTCGAATATCAATATTTATCTAATTAATTAAGTCATACTTAATTAATATTATAAATAATTCGAATTACTTTAATATAATTTAAATCCAATTTAAATTAAATAATCCTTCAAGCATTCTTAGTGTGTGACCCTATAGGTTATTATTACGTTGGCAACGAATTTTAAATCTAATTTATAATCATAAACAATGAGCGGCATCTATTAATACATCATTGCTACCCAAGTAATAATAATTGAATCGGTGATCGATTAAACCTTTCGTGAATAATGTACAATGTAATATAATCCCTTTAACCAAATATTATAGATTAAACTAGAGGCATGTAATGTGTCATCCTCATCATAGTTTAATCCAAGTTTTCTTGATCAATGAGTAGACTATCATATCAAATGAACATTTGAGCGTGGCCACGCATTTCATAGTCTAGCTCACACAAGAGGCCAATAATATCACTCCTAAAATAGGAGGGTTAAATCCCATCTAGATCATTCATATTTCTCATACGATTCATAATATACCCAATGTCCACTTTTATCATTACCCAGTCAAAGATAAGTTTTAATGGAATCAATGTATAATAATTCTCGTATAGAAATATAATGACTTCAGGTCTAAGTACCATTACATCATTATCACTGTGAGAATTACTGATGACACAAGAGACAAGTAGAATCTCACATTGGGTTTGTCCAACACCATGTACATATACATCTTCCTGTGTTTTTGACTTTAGTATCATCATACCTATGATCAATGAGATATGATCATCAGTCAATAAACACACCAGTCTTAATGCATTATTATTGTCCTTTAATAATAATACTCGACTAGGGACCTTTAGGAATATTGATATTATTCTCATAATCTCATTTCTAAGTCACGTACTTAGAGATATAGAATTGTATATCAAATTCCAAGGACATTTATTAATCTAACATTTATATCGCGGTAAATTAAGAATTAATAAATTATCAAGGGAATAATAGATAAAATATAAACATTAATAATCCTAATTCTTAAACTAAAATATCATAGTGTTGTCTCTAGGGAACAAACACTAACAGCATCAAATCCTGATGACATCTAAAACAGTCAGATCCTGAACTCCTCCTGATCATTGAGAATCAGCACGTAACAAATAGAACAACTACAACTGCTGAATGCTTCTGCTGCTTTGTGTAGACTTTATATTCAATTGAAATATGTGGCTGAAAATTAACCACACAAATAAATTGAATGTTCAACAAAGTTATGGTTGAGGAGTAAGCTGCGACCAGGGTGTATTCTTTTAACCTGCGACCAGAGGGATGTGCCTTTTACTTAGTTTTATTATCATCTCTCAAGCTGCGACCACAGGGGGAAACTTTAGTTTCTTTTTACTGAACACTAACCTACGACCTTCTTTAACAAGTACAAGGACTTGTACTTAGTATTCTTTTGCATGAATGTAACCTGCGACCAAAACCTGGTTTTGGTTTCTTTATTTTATTTTTTTCTTTTTCTTTTGTTTTCTCTTTTTTTTGTTTTGTTTTCTTTTTCTATTTTCTTTTTCTTTTTCATTTTGTTTTCTTTTTCTTTTTATTTAAGTTTAAATTGTAACTAAATTAATTTATAAAATAACTTAAATATAACTTATATAAATAAACTAATTTAGATTTATAAAATAAACTTATTTTAAGTTTATAAAATAAATAATTTTAAGTTTATTAAATAAATTATATTAAAGTCCTTTAAATAAATTTATTTACGTTAATAATTAAACTTTAAACTTGGCCAATCCCTCTAGCTGTTTTAGCTGTATACCCTGTGCACCTCTTCTCGTACTTTAACAGATAAACGTTCAATCCAAGTACGTTCCTCAACTTAACAATTCTTCTATAAATAATATCCATATTCCTTTCACGAGCTATTGACGCCTAGTACAACTGGTCTGGTTCATAGACGACTAACTTCGATTTAGGTCTTCGTATTATAGCCTTGATTACATTGTTAAGCTTGCAACAACTTTATCGCTTCAGACACTGACTGTCAATAAACAACTGTACTTTCACTGGAATCCTTTCTAATACTTTAGACAACGTCTTTATTGCTACTACAATCTTGAATACTTCATTCACTGTTCTTCACCGACGCTTGAACATATAAATGAACTCCTGTCAGTGAGTCTAACTTCAAGACTGTAGTTGTCTTCTCTAACCTCTGTCTATACAATGTCTTCAATTCTTCAGATTCCTATGCTTCGAACACTGTTTATCTTCAATCAATGCCAATACACTAAAATCATCTGGTAGCACTTATACACTGAATCGTCATCATTTCTGAAACCCTAAAAGTCTCTAACCTTTATTCTTCACTGGGGCATGAACATATTAATGACCTTCTTTCAGTGACCTTTAAACAGACTTCAAGCTTTCTTCTAATCTTTTGATTCTTTGTATTTGCCTCATCTTCGTTTCTTTCTGATTTCTTGTGTAGTTGTAGTATTGTTAACCTGTCCAATTCTAGTGTTGTTCTCGTGTTGAGTTATCACGTAACTGTTCATACAGCTACGCAGTCTCACCAACATGTAGTAGCTTGAAGGGCTGTCTAAGTCTGATGGATAATGTGGAATATAGTTGATTTGAAGTGATGTTCACTTCAGTCTTTGCTAAATATCCATGCTGGAGTGTTTGTGCATGAGCTAGGACCTACATCTCCCCCTATGTCCGTCAAATCCTCTTCATCATTAGAAGCATCCCCAAATGTGCCACTAGAATCTAACTCAAAATCATCACCAGTTGCAGGTGGAAGTGAGTTGATTGCATCCTTAGCCCTTAGCATTGAAGCTGTTGTGTGCACCAAGTTTAGTATTCTCTCAGCAGCCTCATTGTCCTGTTCATCCAAAGTTTGATAAGCTAGAATAGGGTGAGTAAATGCCTCAGCATCATAAGAAACAAAGTCTAAGACAACTTGATATTCTTACTGAAATAGCTGTTTCTTTTCAACCTCATTGACATCCCTTAACTCACTAATAATGGGCTCTTCCCAATCTTCTGTACCTACTTTTCTCTCTTGTTCTCCCTGTTCTTGTATCCAGGGCTCCCCTTGGCTTCCCACCCTCACATCCTCACCCTCACCTTCCAAGGTGGGACTCCTCTCACTCTCTTTTGCCAAGATGGAAGAAATAACTTGTATTTGTTCACTCATTTCCTCTCCTTTTGCCTGAGAGCAACTCAGCCTTCACTTTGTTCACTCCCTTCCCTCAATCCTAAGAGTGATTGTACCACTATTAGATCATCTGCACTTGGAACAATAGTTGAAATTTCAAGTGGTATAGTGATATTCAATGGATGAGAGACATCCATCGAGATAGTAGTTGAGAGTTTCAACGGATGATTGCTATGAAGCACATCCGTCGAGAGACAGTCACTAGTCAACGGATGAAGGATATCCGTCGAGGTAGTAGAAATGATAGAGTTTATAGTGGAAACTACTGTAGAATCTGTGGTGATTGATTTGAGATTTTACACGGATTTCTCAGTATAATCAGAAAGAAATGGCAAGTGAGCCAACAAATCATCTAAAAGATGATGCTCGCTTGAGATTTTGGCTTCTCCATGAGACTTAAAGATGGAGAATCAGGAATTGATGTGTGAATCATGTCCACATCCAGATAATTAGTGGGTGAGTTTTGTGTGTAAGGTGCTTCTATTAAAAGAGATTTTGGTTGTGACTCCACATTTATTGGAGCCACATCAATCTGACTTTGAGAAGGTGCTATAACTGAGTCTTTGACTGCAGTTTGCACAGTATGTGCACCCTGTGTATCCCCATGTGTTTTAGAATTCTTCTTTCTTGTGTAAGTTTGAGGTAAGTCTGTGTCCCTAACCCTTTTGGCCTGTGCTCTTGGCTGAGAGCTTTGTTCAATAGCCACATCCTTTTGGGAGGATGCAACTATTAATGATCTAGATTCCTTATTAATCACTATAGTTTTTTGGGAAACTACAGTATGGATAGGCTAGGTTACACACACCTCTCCCTCCTTATCCTTAGGGTTTCTTTGATGTTCACCCTGTCCCTCACCAAGCTTACTTCCCTTCACACTCCCCTATTTAGTTTTAGTAGTTTTTGAAACTAGTGCCTTCTGAGAGGAACTAGAGTGGGGTCTTTGAGACTTGGATTTAGAAACTTTGGTTTTAGTGGCTTGGGTAGGCATCTGTTGGGGCAAACTCATAGATGCCATAGCCACAGTTGTCTGCAAAGAAACTTGTGGTACAAAAATAGCAGAGACAAAAGTGTTTACCTCATTTACCTGAGGCCCCTCCATGATTGGCAAATAGACTAGAGGAACCTCACTGAGGTTGTCTGCCCTGTTCAAGTCAGCAATAACTCTCCTTTCTTGAACCCAACAATCAAGCTTGTTGGTTGGGATCTCAATAGTAAGATCTTCAAAAACAAAATTAGCTAGCAACATAAAGAATCTAACATAATATATATTTTTAGACCTTTTCTTAATATCTCCTAGTTTGTAACCTAGCTCATACAAGACATACTCACTAAAACTATTATACTTATCATGAAGCAGCATGTACAACATTTTAACAAGTGAGCAAGTCACACCATCAAAATTGCTAATTTTTCCAGAAAAGACTTTAATAAAAGAGTCATAGAGAAAGCTCCATTTCTTTCTAAGCCCTTTTGTCCTGACCTTACCTAGCTTGGCAGGGTCAAGAGAATAACCCATAGGAAATAAGCATAGAGCTTACATCGGTATCTGTGTGTGGAACTAGTGTATTATTCTCAGGCAAATGAAAACAGGTATGAATTATATCACTGTTTATGCAATAATTATTACCTTTAAGAGTGAAGGTAATAGTTTTGTCCTTTGAGTTGTAAACAGCGGTAGTCCATATCTCCTCAACCACTTCACAGTAGATGATCAGAGACTCCAACATAGCATATTTCAATTTGCAACTTCGAATAAAATCCATCATTTTGTGGTAATCTTCAGAAGCAATAATCTCCTTATTCACCAGTGCGACGAAGTTATTCTTTTCAGAAACAAACCCAGTTTGAGACATAATCTTGACTACTGGTGCCATTGCTGTGAGTGAAAGTAATTGCAGAGAAGAAGGTTTTTGATTTGGAGATGAAGAGAGTTAGATAAATTGCTTGAGAAAGATAAAAGTAAAAATGAAAATGAAATAGGCTTTTATACTTTCTCAGAAATAAATGGTTAAAAATAAAAGCAATGCTTTTTTTAAAATAAAGTAACCAATGAGAATTATCCCAAAATAGCCATTTAAAAATAAAGTAAACTGTAAAAATTCTAATGATTATCCATCGAAATATACTTACAGGATGTAAGTAAATTCGACGGATAATGCTTAGAGTTAACGGCTAAGATTGAGAGCAATTCGACGGATAAGGAATAATCAATGATCCATCGAGATAAAAGTACCCACAATAATATTTGATATTTCAACGGATGATAAAATTCAACGGATATTCATTTTCAACGGATAATGAACATCCGTCGAGATTTTAACTTGGCCAAAATTTCATTGTTGAAGAGAAATATCAAATTTTATTCTGGCTGCATTTCAAATTGCTTAGACATCAAAACAAATTAAAAATAATTAAGCATACCCAACTCACTTACCAACCTAGTAAAGGTTGATTCATCAACTATGACGGCCTCAACCCGGGGGTCAGGGGCTGACGTCACCAAAAAATATGCTAAATTATAACAAAAACTGCTAAATAAACTTTATTATAATATACGACCCCAACCAGGAGCCGAAACAGGTTCAAGTATTATTTAGGTTACAACACACGCACTAACTTATTCAAAACCAGACACTCTCACTTATTACAGCAACTCATCAGACCTCAGGGCCTGATACAAACTACCTCAGAGGAGCCGGGACCGGAGGCTGACACTATACGCTGACCTGGTCTTCTAGATATCTGCAATAAATAAATACAAAACAAACTGCAAGGGTGAGCAATCCATTGCTCAACAGTACCTCTATATGAATAACCAGCAACAGGTTGTATAAAACAATATAGGAACATATATTAAACTGATATACGAGAAATCCGTAAAAGAGGTGTAAACTGAATATCAAAACTAGCATGCTTTGCAAAATAATATCATCTGTAGTGAGCTGTGTAAAATACCAGAGTTCAATTTTAGCATGCTATTTCCGTTCCAAAACCACTGTCCATTGCTGGACCAATAAATCACCGGTCCCGTTACGGGGACTATAAACTATACTAAACCTTTATCAAATATATAAAAGAGGATGAATTCTAGGGACAGCTGATCAGTCTATCCCACCATAAATTTCGTTCCAAAACTCAGAGACTAGCTAGGTCTCTGTCATGCTGGACTAAGCGGACAACCAGTGCGCGCATCCGACTTAGCCTCTTATGCAAACACGTTGGGCAGTTACCTAATAACGGACCTCTTACGCCAACTGACCATCCAATATCTGATTTATGTTTATCCAGTTTCCAAAACCATTTACACCTATCTCTTTTTAAACCATTACAACATACATTCTAAAATCCCTTTTTAATTTTAATCATAATCTAAAGATAGGCATTTTCAGAAGTTACTTTTTCCCCAAAATCTCAGTTAACAAAACATATTTAAATATGGGGAATACGTAACTTAAAACGTTCTGTTCCAATACATATTTTAAATAAACAACTATTCATATATACTGAACTGTAAAAGATTAGTTCAGGGGTACTTGCCTTGCGAAGCTTTGCACTAACTTTGGCTTAACTCTAATTGACTTGAACTACCGGGTCCTTTGACTCGAACCTACAAAATTGAAACATCCTAGGTTAGACAACCGATTATGTTTGACTTTTCCTCACTAACTAATTACCCAACTCTATAATTTTTCGACTCGCAAGTATATTAATATCAATAACATATACTTAATAATGGTGCACATAATAACAAGAGTTTAATTTGTATTAAACGAGATATATGTACTCGATTTATAATTTAGGGTAATTCTTTAGAAAAATTGGACAGCGACCCCTCTGTTTATAGGTCTACCCGTCGAAACATCAATCGACGTCAAATCCCAACAAAATCAATTTGAATCGTCACATAACTAAATTTTAGTCCTGAACATACTTTATACAACTTTTATTTATTAAAATATTTAGGACTCAGAACATCGTCATCACCGTCCACCGTCGACTCACCGAAGTTCATCGTCAACGGCGGCACAATTTATTGGCGCCCGATATAATACGGGTTCCCGAATAAATTATACCGATTAATATTATTTGCCCGCAATGAAAAATTTTATTTCACGAATATCACTCATTTATTTACCTGCAGAAAATTAAATAAAAATCAATTTATAATAACCAGGCACAACTACGTAAACAGGCCCAACAGTAAAGGCCCAAATAATCCGGCCCAAACTGCAAGCCCAAACCACAAAGAGCACAACAGCACAGACCAAACGGAACAGAGAAGCACAGTGCCACCATCACGGCCAACACATACACAACAAAGACACACACACACAACACAGACACACACACACAACACAAACGCACACACACAACACATAATCATATACACATTTACATGCATATACAAATATAAATTGAACCAGCCAAGGCCAAATAAGCGGCGGCTCACCGGAGGAAACAAGCCGGAGAAACAAGAACGGCGGAGACCGAAAGCACCAAGAGGAAGAGGGAAAGAGACACGAACAGGAGAGTAGAGGAGAGAGGACATGAAAAGATTTTATGAGGGAAAAACAGAGAGAATTCGAGAGAGGCCGAGAGATGAGAAACCAAAGATTTGATGTTTATCAGGAGTAAAAGAGAAAGTCAACACCCAACTTAACCACACGGCACGTGTCCAACTTATTGGATACGTGTCATTTTATTTTTATTCCGACGGACTATAAGCCCTTCCCACCGCTTTAATCTATCGCTAATGATATAACTCAAGAATAAATTTTAATCAAAACATTGTCAAAATAATCATAAAATATTGTAAACATCCCAAGTTTAGTAAAATATAAATTTCAATATTTTAAAACGAATTTTTGAAATGTAATAAATACCCGGACTTAGCGATCGAACGAAATAATGTGCGGTTAAAAAAAATCAAAATAAATCCATGTTAATCTTAAAATGTCAGAAATATCCCGGAGTACGTAAAAACGTAACTTTCGTAATTTTAAAACAATTTCTGAAATACAGTTTGTACCCGTTTTTTTAACAAATAACGAGACGACGCGCGGTTGAAACCATTCCCGAAAATTCCCAAAGTAATTTTAAAATTCTCAGAATAATATGAGCTTAATAAAATATAAGTTTCACAATTTTTAAATATTCCCATAATTAAATATGGATTTTAGCATTTAACACACTCAAAAAATCATTTTAAAATGAATAATTAACGAAATATTGATTTCTCAATTTTATAAAGTCCTAAAAATAATTATTGAAATTATAAAATTAGAAAACCAATTTTAAAGACAACCCAAATATTTTTGGAATTAAAATTAAAATAAAATCACTTTTACAAGCGAAATAAAATCATATAACTCACCAATAAATCACATAATTCCAATCTCATATATCAACAAATCACAAATAATTAAATAACAATCAGTAACCGCTGCCAAAATCAATACACACCTTTTATTTATTTACTTAAACTTTTATTACACTTCTAAATATTAGAAATAAAATAAAAATACACGAGTCGTTATATCCTTCCCCCCTTAAAAAGATTCTGCCCTCGGAATCTTTACTAATTAAATAAGTGAGGATATTTATCAAGCATATCTGATTCTAGTTCCCAGGTAGACTCTTCTACCCTAGGGTTTCTCCAAAGTACTTTAACTATAGGAATAGAATTATTTCTAAGTACACGCTCCTTACGATCTAATATCTGGATTGGCTGCTCCACATAGGATAAATCCGATTGAAGCTCGATCAGTTCATATTCAATTACTTGATTCGAAGCAGGAATGTACGGCTTCAACATAGACACATGAAATACATTATGGATATGCTGCCATTGTGGGGGTAAAGCTATCTCGTATAACAATTCCCGGTTTTCACCTGATACTCGAATTTCGATTTCCATCTTTCCCAAGTCCTGTGCTAATTCATTCGCGATACGGGCCATGTTAAATTTTTCTTTTCTACTAAGGGCATCGGCTACCACGTTAGCCTTACCTGGGTGATAGTTAATTAAACAGTCATAGTCCTTAATCAACTCCAACCATCTCCTTTGTCTCATGTTTAAGTCCTTTTGGGTGAATATATACTTTAAACTTTTATGATCCGTGTAGATATCACATTTCTCTCCGTACAAGTAATGACGCCATAACTTCAAAGCAAACACTATAGCCGCCAACTCAAGATCATGAACTGGATATTTCTGCTCGTGGGGCTTTAACTGCCTAGACGCATACGCAATAACTTATCATGTTGCATGAGCACACAGCCTAATCCTTTAAGAAAAACATCACTATAAATTACAAAATTCCCGGTTTCATCGGGTAATGCTAACATTGGTGCGGTCACTAGTCTCTTCTTTAACTCTTGGAAACTTTCTTCACATTTCTCCGTCCAAACAAATCTCTCAATCTTCCGGGTCAGCTTGGTTAACGAGGTTGCGATCTTGGCAAAGTCCTTCACAAATCTTCGGTAGTAGCCTGCTAATCCAAGAAAACTTCTAATTTCCGTTGGGGTCTTTGGTTGTTCCCATCTGGATACCACTTCAATCTTTGCAGGGTCTACCTTAATTCCATCCTTACCAACTATATGACCTAAAAACTAGACTTCCTCCAACCAAAATTCACACTTTGAGAACTTAGCATATAATCGTTTTTCTCTCAACCTTTGTAATGCAATCCTCAGATGTCCGACATGGTCGTCTTTGGTCTTTGAATAGATGAGGATGTCATCAATAAATACAATAACAAACTTATCTAAGTACTCCCTATACACCCGGTTCATTAAACCATAAAAGCTGCTAGCGCATTAGTCAACCCGAATGACATCACTAGAAACTCGTAATGGCCATATTTGGTTCGAAAAGCAGTCTTTGGTATATCTTCAGGCTTGATCTTCAACTGATGATAGCCCGATCTTAAGTCGATCTTGGAAAAACAACATGCTCCTTTCAGTTGATCAAATAAATCATCAATCCTGGGTAGGGGGTACTTATTCTTGATGGTTAACTTATTCAATTCTCGGTAGTCAATACACAATCTCATGCTTCCATCTTTCTTTTTCACAAACAACACTGGCGCACCCCACGGGGATACACTTGGTCTGATAACCCCTTTATCCAAAAGTTCTTGAAGTTGTTTAGCTAGTTCTTTCATTTCTACTGGGGCCATACGGTAAGGTGCCTTTGAAACTGGTTCTGCTCCCGAAATCAAATCAATAGAAAACTCAATCTCCCGATCTGGTGGTAATCCTGGTAACTCGTCTGGAAACACATCTGGAAATTCATTAACTACCGAAATCTTCTCCAATTCGGGTATTCTCTTCTCAATGTCCACAACATGGGCTAAGTATGTTTCACAACCTTGTCTAAATAACTTCTTCGCTTCCAAGATAGAAAGAAATTGCTTGTCCTGTTTTTGTCCTTGATAAACCATCCTTTTATTGTCTTCTCAGTATAACAAAACTTTCTTTTTCTTACAATCAATATTTGCCTTATGCCGAGACAACCAATCCATTCCTAAAATTATATCGAACTCTCCTAACTGAAAAGGTATTAGATCCACCAAAAAGAGATGCCTGCAAATTTCTATTCGACATCTAGGGCAAAACTGGTTTACTGAGACTTTATCCTGATTAGCTACCTCTATCGATAAAGGCTCATCTAAATTTTCCAACATCAAATTCATTTTACTTACACATTCTTTAGATATAAAGGACTTAGATGCTCCCAAATCAAATAAAACCTTAACAGGCACTGAATTTAGAGAAAGCGTACCTGCAACCACATCTGAATCTTGAGCATTAGATTTCTTGGTCATTTTAAAGGTTCTGGCTCTCGCTGTACTAGTTGCTGGTCCTTGAGATTCATTACCTCCTACATTACCCTGAGTAGCCGTCTTGCAGTTTCTGGAGATGTGCCCAACCTTACCATACTTGAAGCAAGTGACTCCGACATTTCCTGGGTTACATTCTGACGCATAATGACCCTTTTTATCGCATTTAAAACGCTGGACATCCTTCCGACACAGACCATTATGCTTTTTATCACATAACTTACAATCCATAACTGGTCTAGTTGACTGGACTGGGGCGGAGGCAACTGAAGTAACACCGGAATTTGTTTGAGCCATGCCTTGCCTTCTAAATCTCCGATTCTTATTTTGGTCAAAATTCCTTGAGAACTTCTGACTAGACTCCTCCTGGTCTGCATTAGCTGTACCACTTTCAAACTTTCTTTTCCGATCACCCCTTTCCTTGGAGGCCAACTTCTGATCACTCTCTATCACCAGGGCGGCTTGAACTACAGAGGTATACGTCTTAAGTTGCAGGGCTACCACTCCGCTATGAATTTCCGGCTTTAGTCCTTGCTGAAATCTCCTAACTTTCTGAATCTCAGTGTTTACATATCCAGGGGCTAGTCGAGCCAACTCCGTAAACTTGGCCTCATACTCAGCCACGCTCCTTTCTCCCTGCTTCAATTCCAAAAACTCTACTTCCAACTGACTTTGCAGACAATCCGGAAAATACTTTTCTAGGAACAGCTCCGTGAATCTAGCCCATGAAACAGGGCCTTCTCCTTCTAAGGCACACGCAGATTCCCACCAAAAACTTGTTTCACCTATCAGAAAATAACTAGCATAATCTGATTTAGAATCATCACTCACCTGAGTAAGGGTGAAGGCTTTCTCCATTTCTTTAAGCCAAATTCTAGCAGCAATCGGGTCTACCTCGCCCTTAAACTCTGGGGGTTTAACTGACTGAAAAGACTTGAAACTAACAGTCTGGTTCGGTTCTCTTGGCTGGGGTTGATGTTGAAGATGTAACTATTGTTGGATTTGTTGATGTTGTTGTTGTATAAATTGCTGCTGTTGTTGCTGCTATTGTAGGAATTGCTGTTGCTGCTGCTGGAATTGTTCTTGCTGCTGAGCCATCTGATTAGACTGTTGGCGCAGCAAATCTAGTAATCCATCCATGACTGGCCCCCCTTCAGAGTTCCTACTGGAGGAATTGGACGGGAAATTTTTCTTGGGAGGCATTCTCCTGAAACACAACAAAAAGGTTTTATATGAAAATTGTGCCCCCGGGTAGCAACAGTTTTATGCATCAGGAGAATGCGGTCACAATTAAATATCCCCTTCCCTGTTTATTTGGGGTCCACCCATAATGCATAACCACATTTAACAATCCAGCAACAATTACAACAATAACAATAACAGCAATAACAAAAGTACAATAATATAAAACCGACAACCGTAACATCAAAAAATAATAATACAACAACAGTACAAATCCATTTAATAACTACAGTACAACACTCATAGCATACTAAGTACACAACAAAATTGGTTGTCATAACAGCCCCGCCTAATACAAACTACAATACAAAGAAAACATACATAAGAAAAGCATCTACAGAACTCCTGTAACTAACTCCGGGCTCTGTATCTCACTGCAGTAAGTCTAATCTAGCCACTGCCACTGCCACCACTGGATCCTAACTCAAATACCAACCAGTTCACAAGATCCTGGTAGAGAACAGCTCTAAACTCGGAGCTAATGAAACGGTCAATGGTCCGAGGTCTCTCTACTGTAGCATGAGTCAAGGATCGAACTCTCTCCTGCACAACTGGGGAAGGGGCAGGAATACCCTGAAAAGGCCCGACCGGAATCTGGTCAAGCTGAGCTGCTAACCTTGGGCTCTGCTCTCTGATCAAAGACTGGTTCACCGCTCGGGGAACATGGTAAGGGATCGGGGAGGATGCACCTGAAGGAACAGAGGGAGGAATAGGTGGTCTCGAGGTGGAAGAACTAGGACCACATCCTGGAGGGAAATCCCTAACAGCCGACACTGACCTTCGTATCCAGCGAGGACGGATACTAGGTCCTGACACACCTCCTGATACAACTGGAGGAACAGGTGGAGGAGGCATGGGAGTCTCCTCGGCTACAACATCCAAGGTCCGCTTAGAATCTGAATCATCTGTGTCTGACGGGTTTCCCCGAGAAGGAGAACTGGAGATCACTATAGGCCACTGTCAATCATAACGATATACAGGAAAGACAAAACAAGGTTAGGGTAAGTCTATTAAAATATTAATAAATGCCAGGGTAACGCTGTCGGAACCCTCGACTTACACTTAAGGTTGCTCCTCGACATGAGTTGCTGACTCACACTATAGGACATACTTCATACACCTTACTAACTCATCTCTTAACCTAAATTAGGGACTTGAACCTGTGGCTCTGATACCAACTGTGACGGTCTCAACCCCGGGGTCAGAGGATGATGTCACCAAAAAATATGCTAAATTATAACAAAAACTGCTAAACAAACTTTATTATAATATACGACCCCAACCAGGAGCCGAAACAGGTTCAAGTATTATTTAGGTTACAACACACACACTAACTTATTCAAAACTAGACACTCTCACTTATTACAGCAACTCATCAGACCTCAGGGCCTGATACAAACTACCTCAGAGGAGCCGAGATCGGAGGCTGACACTCTACGTTGACCTGGTCTTCTAGACATCTGCAATAAATAAATACAAAACAAACTGCAAGGGTGAGTAATCCATTGCTCAACAGTACCTCTATATGAATAACCAGCAACAGGTTGTATAAAACAATATAGGAATATATATTAAACTGATATACGAGAAATCCGTAAAACAGGTATAAACTGGATATCAAAACTAGCATGCTTTGCAAAATAACATCATCTGTAGTGTGCTGTGTAAAAATACCAGAGTTCAATTTTAGCATGCTATTTCCGTTCGAAAACCACTGTCCATTGCTGGACCAATAAATCACCGGTCCCGTTACGGGGACTATAAACTATTCAACCTTTATCAGATATATAAAAGAGGATGAATTCTAGGGACAGCTGATCAGTCTACTGTGACGACCTCAACCCCGGGGTCAGGGGCTGACGTCACCAAAAAATATGCTAAATTATAATAAAAACTGCTAAATAAACTTTATTATAATATACGACCCCAACCAGGAGCCGAAACAGGTTCAAGTATTATTTAGGTTACAACACACACACACTAACTTATTCAAAACCAGACACTCTCACTTATTACAACAACTCATTAGACCTCAGGGCCTGATACAAACTACCTCAGAGGAGCCGGGACCAGAGGCTGACACTCTACGCTGACCTAGTCTTCTAGACATCTGCAACAAATAAATACAAAACAAACTGCAAGGGTGAGCAATCCATTGCTCTACAGTACCTCTATATGAATAACCAGCAACAGGTTGTATAAAATAATATAGGAACAAATATTAAACTGATATACGAGAAATCCGTAAAATAGGTATAAACTGGATATCAAAACTAGCATGCTTTGCAAAATAACATCATTTGTAGTGTGCTGTGTAAAATTACCAGAGTTCAATTTTTAGCATGCTATTTCCGTTCCAAAACCACTGTCCATTGCTGGACCAATAAATCACCGGTCCCGTTACGGGGACTATAAACTATTCAACCTTTATCAGATATATAAAAGAGGATGAATTCTAGGGACAACTGATCAGTCTATCCCACCACAAATTTCACTCCGGAACTCAGAGACTAGCTAGGTCTCTGTCATGCTGGACTAAGCGGACTACTAGTGCGCGCATCCGACTTAGCCTCTTACGCAAACACACTGGGCCGTTACCTAATAACGGACCTCTTACCCCAACTGACCATCCAATATCTGATTTATGTTTATCCAGTTTCCAAAACCATTTACACCTATCTCTTTTTAAACCATTACAACACACATTCTAAAATCCCTTTTTAATTTTAATCATAATCTAGAGATAGGCATTTTCAAAAGTTACTTTTCCCCAAAACCTCAGTTAACAAAACATATTTAAATACAAGGAATACGTAACTTAAAACGTTATGTTCCAATACATATTTTAAATAAACAACTATTCATATATACTGAACTGTAAAAGATTAGTTCAGGGGAAACATCCTAGGTTAGACAACCGATTATGTTTGACTTTTCCTCACTAACTAATTACCCAACGCTATAATTTTTCGACTCGCAAGTATATTAATAGCAATAACATATACTTAATAATGGTGCACATAATAATCAGAGTTTAATTTGTATTAAATGAGATATATGTACTCGATTTATAATTTAGGGTAATTCTTTAGAAAAATTGGACAGTGACTCCTCTGTTTATAGGTCTACCCGTCGAAACATCAATCGACGTCAAATCCCAACAAAATCAATTTGAATCGTCACATAACTAAATTTTAGTCCTGAACATACTTTATAAAAATTTTATTTATTAAAATATTTAGGACTCAGAACATCGTCATCACCGTCCACCGTCGACTCACCGAAGTTCATCGTCAACGGCGGCACAATTTATTGGCGCCAGATATAATATGGGTTCCTGAATAAATTATACCGATTAATATTATTTCCCCGCAATGAAAAATTTTATTTCACGAATATCACTCATTTATTTCCCTGCAGAAAATTAAATAAAAATCAATTTATAATAACCAAGCCCAACTGCGTAAACAGGCCCAACAGTAAAGGCCCGAATAATTCTGCCCAAACTGCAAGCCCAAACCACAAAGAGCCCAATAGTACAGACCAAACGGAACAGAGAAGCACAGCGCCACCATCACGGCCAACACACTCACACAACAAACGCACACACACAACACATAATCATATACATATTTACATGGATATACATATATAAATTGAACCAGGCAAGCCAAATAAGCGGCGGCTCACCGGAGGAAACAAGCCGGAGAAACAAGAACGACGGAGACCGAAAGCACCGAGAGGAAGAGGGAAAGAGACACGAACAGGAGAGTAAAGGAGAGAGGACAGGAAAAGATTTTTATGAGGGAAAAACAGAGAGAATTCGAGAGAGGCCGAGAGATGAGAGACCAAAGATTTGATGTTTATCAGAAGTAAAAGAGAAAGGCAGCACCCAACTTAACCACACGGCACATGTCCAACTTATTGGATACGTGTCATTTTATTTTTATTCCGACCGACTGTAAGCCCTTCCCACCGCTTTAATCTATCGCTAATGATATAACTCAAGAATAAATTTTAATCAAAATATTGTCAAAATAATCATAAAATATTATGAACATCCCAAGTTTAGTAAAATATAAATTTCCAAATTTTAAATCGAATTTTTGAAATGTAATAAATACCCGGACTTAGCGATCGAACGAAACAAGGTGCGGTTAAGAAATATCAAAATAAATCCATGTTAATCTTAAAATGTCAGAAATATCTCGGAGTACGTAAAAACGTAACTTTTGTAATTTTAAAACAATTTCTGAAATACAGTTTGTACCCGCTTTTTTAACAAATAATGAGACGACGCGCGGTTGAAACGATTCCCGAAAATTCCCAAAGTAATTTTAAAATTCTCAGAATAATATGAGCTTAATAAAATATAAGTTTCACAATTTTTAAAGATTCCCATAATTAAATATGGATTTTAGCATTTAACACACTTAGAAAATCATTTAAAAATGAATAATTAACGAAATATTGATTTCTCAATTTTATAAAGTCCTAAAAATAATTATTGAAATTATAAAATTAGAAAACCAATTTTAAAGACAACCCAAATATTTATGGAATTAAAATTACAATAAAATCACTTTTACAAGCGAAATAAAATCATATAACTCACCAATAAATCACATAATTTCAATCCCACATATCAACAAATCATAAATAATTAAATAACAATCAGTAACCGCTGCCAAAATCAATACACACCTTTTATTTATTTACTTAAACTTTTATTACACTTCCAAATCTTAGAAATAAAATAAAAATACACGAGTCGTTATATCAAGTGATTTGGTGAAGATGTCTGTAAGTTGCTTCTCACTTGGAACAAAATGAAGTTCCACGGTACCATTCATGACATGTTCTTTAATGAAATGGTACTTTATGTCAATATGCTTGGTCCTTGAATGTTGTACTGGATTTTCAGTAATTGCAATGGATCTCGTGTTATCACATAAAATATGAATCTTATCCACCTGTAGACCATAGTCCAACAGTTGATTTTTCATCCATAAAATTGGTGCACAACAACTACCAGCAACAATATATTCAGCCTCAGTTGTAGAAGTAGAAACTGGATTTTGCTTTTTACTGAACCAGGATACTAGCTTATTTCTTAGAAATTGACAGGTTCCTGTAGTACCTTTTCTACGAATTTTACAACCTGCATAATCTGTATCTAAATAACCAGTTAGATCAAAGCCAGAATCTCTAGGATACCAAATGCCAAGTTTTGGTGTTCCTTTGAGATATCTGAAAATTCTCTTAATAGCTACTAAATGAGATCCTCTAGGATCAGCCTGAAATCTAGCTCAAAGACAAGTAACAAACATTATATCAGGCCTATTGGCTGTTAAATATAAAAGTAAGACAACCATGCCTCTATAGCTTGAAATATCCACAGACTTTTCAGTAGTGTTTAATTCAAGTTTAGTGGCAGTGGCCATGGGAGTTTTGCAGATGTGCAATCCATAAAGTCAAACTTCTTTAAAAGATCATAAATATATTAAGTTTGACTAATGAATATTCCATCACTAACTTGCTTAACTTGTAAACCAAGAAATTAAGTTAGTTCTCCCGTCATGCTCATTTCATATTTAATTTGCATTAATTTGGCAAACTTTTTACAAAGTTTCTCATCTGTAGAGCCAAATATAATATCATCTACATAAATTTGAACAAGTATACTAGAGCCATTAACATTTCTAAAGAATAAAGTTTTACCAACAGTACCTCTTGTGAAATGATTTTCTAAGAAAAACTTTGACAAATTGTCATACAAGGCTCTAGGTGCTTGCTTCAGTCCATAAAGTGCTTTCAAAAGATAATAGACATATTCTGGAAATTTGGGGTCTTCAAAACCAGAAGGCTGACTGACAGAGACCTCCTCCTCCAAATCTCCATTCAGAAATGCACTTTTAACATCCATTTGATAGACTTTTAAATTGACATGGGCTGCATAGACTAGAAAGATTTTGATGGCTTCAAGTCTTGTAACAGGAGCAAAGGTCTCATCAAAATCTATTCCTTCTTCTTGACAGTAGCCCTTAGCAACCAATCGAGCTTTGTTCCTAACTACTGTGCCATTTTTATCCATCTTGTTTCTAAATACCCACTTGGTGTCAATATGATTCTTTCCTTTAGGCTTGGGTACTGGCTTCCAAACTTTATTTCTTTCAAATTGGTTTAGCTCCTCCTGCATAGCTAAAATCCAATCAGGATCCAGCAAAGCTTCTTCTACCTTTTTATACTCTTCCTTAGACAGAAAGATGATATATAGACATTCTTCTTGAGTTATTTTCCTTGTTTGCACTCTTAAAGATGCATCACCAATAATTAATCTAAATGGGTGATCTCTAGTCCATTTTCTCTGTTGAGGTAGATTAGCTCTAGATGAAGAGGCCTCATGGTTGTCTTGATGTGTGATTGAGTTTTGATTAGAAGAAACTCCCCCTGAGTTTGTGGATCTATGAATTGAAGATGAGGTTCTTTCTGATTGTGATTTGTATTGGCTTTCAACTCCAATTGATGGCTCAACGGATGTTGATCTTTTCCTCTCGACGGATGATGCAGGTTGTCTCTTAAAGGATGGTACACTTGGTCTTTCGACGGATGTTGAATTATGTGCTTCATTTGATGTAGATTTTTCTGCATTATCCTTAGATATTGTTTCTTGATCATTTTCATCGTCACTATCATCACAAATCATCTCAACATTGTCAAATTTTAGGCTTTCATGGAAATCTCCATCTTGCAGTCCTTCAATCATCTTATCATCAAACACAACATGTACATATTTCAAAACAATGTTGGTTTTGAGATTGTAGACTCTGTATGCTTTTCCAACCGCATACCTAACAAAAATGCCTTCATATGCTTTGGCATCAAATTTTCCATTATGATCTGTTTAATTCCTTAAGATATAGCATTTACATCCAAAGACATGAAGAAAGTTTAATGTTGGCTTCCTATTCTTGAACAATTGGTAGGGTGTCATGCATTTTTCTTGATCAACCAAAGAAATAATTTGAGTGTAGCATGCAGTATTTACAGCTTCTGCCCAAAAGTATGTTGGTAACTTTGATTCTTCTAGCATTGTTCTTGCAGCTTTAATAAGATATCTGTTCTTCCTTTCCACCACTCCATTTTGTTGTGGGGTTCTTGCTGCTGAAAAATCATGCATGATCCCATTTTCTTCACAAAACAATCTCATCACAGAATTCTTGAACTCAGTTCCATTGTCACTCCTGATTCTTCTAACTTTGAGATCAGGATGATTGTTGACTTGCCTTATGTGATTGATGATGATATCACTAGCTTCATATTTGGATTTGAGAAAATATGTCCAAGAGAACTTTGAGAAATCATCCACAATTACTAGGCAATATCTTTTCCTTGAGATGGACAACACATTGAATGGTCCAAATAAATCCATGTGTAGTAATTATAAAGTTTCTTCAATTGTTGAATCAAGCTTTTTTTTGAATGATGCCTTGATCTGTTTTCCTTTCTGACAGGCATCACACAATCCATCCTTTGAGAATTCCACTTGAGGAATGCCTCTTACCAAATCTTTCCTGACTAGTTTATTCATTGTCTTAAAGTTAATATGGGACAGCTTCTTGTGCCATAGCCAACTATCATCTTGACTTTCCTTGCTGAAGAGACAAGTGACAGATTCTGCATTTGATGAGTTGAAGTCGGCTAAATACACATTTCGTTTTCTCACTCCAGTGAGAACCACTTTATTATTTTTTTTCTTGGTCACAACACATGCTTCAGAGTTGAATGTAACTGAGTTGCCCTTGTCATAAAGTTGGCTGATACTCAACATATTATGCTTGAGTCCATCCACTAGGGCAACTTCCTCAATGATGATATTGTCATTAGAAATCAAGCCATATCCCATAGTATAACCCTTGTTGTCATCTCCAAAAGTAATACTTGGGCCCGCTCTCTCCTTGAACTCAATGAGCAGGGTAGAATCTCCAGTCATGTGCCTTGAGCACCCACTATCCAAATACCAAAGATTCTTTCTATTCCCCTGCATACAACAAATTCAAATCAAGTTGATTTTGGTACCCATGCTTCCTTGGTTCCTACTTTGTTAGCCTTTTTCTTAGATTTTTTAGGCTTGTCTTCATTTGAACTTAGGTATCTGAGATTCATCCTTAGTCATTTGAGTAGAACCTTTAAAATCATTCATCATTACAGAATTATCATGCACAGGATGGTTAACATGGAAGGGCATATTCTGTGCAAACATGTTATTCTAGTAAGGCCTGCTAAATGGCATTTGTGGCATAATAAATGCAGCATAGTAAGGATTTTTTGCAAATGGCATATTAGTAAATTATGCATATAAATTATGTGCAGGCATAACATTTACAGGCATTATAGGCATGTTAGGAAATGAAGGAGGTGCAGACATTGGTGCGGGTATAGAAAGTTTACAATTAACAGACAAATGATTAACACTACCACACTTCACACATATTTTTCTAGGTGCATATTTATCAGGTGTGTAGTTGTTATGTTTGTTAATACCTACTTTCACATTTCTATTGTTTTTCCTTTTAGATTCTGCTTTAACTTCAATTTTCTCCAATCTGTCATTCAATTGCTTGATTGATAGATGCCCTATATTGACTCTCTTGTTCTTTTTCACTTGACTTGTTTCTCCTGGAATAAAGTTCTTGAAAACTGATCCATATTTCTCATTTAACTAAGCTAGCTGGGATTTGCTAACTGGAATTCTTTCACTCGACGAATGTGGTTCCTTGTCTTTCGATGGATAATTCATTTAATCATTCAACGAATAACCTTCATTATCCATCAAATCCACATCTGTTAAGAGTCCTTCTTCCAAGTTAGGATTCAGTTTCTCCTTGCCCTTTTCCAGGATTCATCACCGAAAGATTCTATACCTTGAACTTTAGTAATTTGAGCATGGACATCTCTAGATGATTTCCAAGCCTTAATTACTTCCTGTTCACGTTCAAGTTACTTTCTTAAAATCTCCTCTTTCTTTAAGGATTCAGTCAGTTCATCTTTTGCAATCTTGTACTCCATCTTCAGTTTCTCAAACTCAACAAATTAAGTTTCTAACACACAATTTCTTTCACTAAAAAACAAATAGTTCTCTTTAATTTTAATGTTTATTTTAGTGAGAGATTTGAGTGTAACACACAAATGATATAATTAGGTAGACATGTCATTTATAACATCATTACACTCAACTTTAGATAAGTGTGCTAGATTTGTAGTGATTACCTGATTACTCGATGAACATACCTCTGTTTCATCTGATTTGGCCATAAAAGCTAGATTGGCATAGCTTGTATCCTCATCCTCCTCTAATCCATTAGTTGCCCAGTAATTTTACTGAGTTAGAAAGGCCCTTTCCTTTTGTTTGAGCAACTCAAAATATTTCTTTTATAATCCACAGGCTCAAACTTCTTTCTATCAGAATCAGGCTTTCTGCATTCATTTTCAAAATGACCACTTAAGCCACACTTTAAACATTTAAATTTTGACTTGTCAACCATGTTTCTGTTTGGCTTGGATGCTCCAAAATTCTTCTTGAATTTGAGATTGGAAAATCTTCTGGATAGAAAAGCCAGATGCTCATCTATGTCATCCATATCATCTTGACTAAGATGGTTTTCATTTTCAGCTACTAGCCCTTTTTCTTTGCCTTCACAAACTCTAGGGTTTGGTGCAGATTCCATAGCTTCTACCATTATCTCTTTCTCTTTCTCTTTCTCAGCAACCAATGCAATGGTCCTCCCTTCTTCCTTCCTTTCCCCATCTTTTCAACTAGCTCTATTTCAAGCTCATAGGTCTTTAGAATCCCATACAGTCTGTCCAAGGTAAATTCCTTGTAATCTTGAGAGTTTTTTAGAGAGACTGTCACAGGCTTCCATTTCTTTGGTAGAGATCTAAGGAACTTGAGGTTTGAGTCCTTTGTCTGATAGACTCTTCCATGCAGCTTTAGAGCATTTAGCAGTTTTTGAAACCTACTAAAAATGTCAGTGAGTGCCTCACTTTCTTCACTATGAAAATGCTCACATTGTTGAATCAATAGTTGCATATTATTTTCCCTTACTAGCTCAGTTCTATCACTGATAGGGATAAATAAGTCCTGATTTTATAATTAATGGACTGCTAGGCCCAATAAGAAAATGTATGATATTCAGACCAGAAAGGTTAAGCCTGATGGATCAGATCAGGTCTGGTCGAATAAAAATGGCCCAAAAGCCCTGATTATTAATTAATTTCGTAATTAATTAATAAGGGAAAAATCAGCTGTTGAGAAGAGTCCTGATAAGGATATAAATCCTTATAGATAAGCCTCAAGGGGACCTAAAAGGATAAGGAATCAGTTTCATACTATCTAGGACTCCAAAGTCCATTCTAATTATGAGACTTGCCCACCAAGTCTCCTATACTAAGTCCAATTCAAGGACCACCAACATCTATATAAGGGGTCTCACCCCACAAATCAGAACTACGTTTTTTGGCTTGATTCTGTAATTCACAGAGATACGTAGGCATCTCGTAAAGGCAGAATTAAGCTACGAAGTACGAGAGCAGCCATTAAAGGCCTTGAGCTCCCGAATCTTAGTATTAAATACAGCAAGTAGTAACCTTAGCTTTTTATCCATAACATTTGGCGCCGACTGTGGGGAAAACGGAACAACAACCATGGCGAGAACACGGAGAACAACCAGCACTCTGGAGGAGGGAACACCATCAGGGACAACCCAGGTGATTTCATCAACCGTGGAGGTTCCTCCCCATTCAACTTATGCATCTACTCAGGGGGAAGCCCAGACAGGGGCAACTCATCCTCAGCCACAAGGGACAACTCCCCCGACTATTCAAGGTACGAATCCTCAAGTTCAACAAATACATATACCTGTGAATTCTCGACCCGTCGGGTATGAATATTCAACTATTGTTACTACTAACCCCCCTTATGGGATGCCCCTTCACCCTGAGGTTGGAGGAAGTGGATATGCTGGGCGAAGCGAAGCACGAGGGCGGTCGCCCCCCTATATACGAGGTTTGGATCCTATTCCTGAGGATCGGGAATTTTCTGGTCCATACACTGAGAGAGACTCCGAATCTTCGGATGATGAAGTGGCCCCGAGAAGGAGGCGTCCTGGAAAAGAGCCAATGGCCGATGGAAGGCAACGCCCCCAAAGCACCCCAGGGGCGAATCCCCAAGAAGTGCAGGAAAAGATCAGGGCTCATGAGGCTGAAATCCAAAGGCTGAGGCATGATTTGGAGGCTCACCAAGCCACCAGACCCCACATACCTCCTAGGGGGAGAAATCCTCCTCCTATCATAGACCTGGATGGTCCGGTAAGAAGAAGGGCTGCTGTCCCAAGAACTGATCCAAGCAATCTCCTTCCCCTTGGAGATCCTGATGATCCAACTCCACCCTTCACAGAAGAGATAATGAATGCCCATATCTCAAGAAAATTCAAGATGCCCACTATCAAAGCCTATGATGGCATGGGAGACCCCGCTAATCATGTTAGGACATTCTCTAATGCACTGCTGCTACAACCCGTGAATGATGCTATAAAATGTCGGGCCTTCCCTCAAACCCTGTCGGGTATGGCTCAAAGATGGTACAGTCGCCTACCCCCAAATTCTATTGGATCATTCAGAGAATTAAGTCAGGCTTTTATTAAGCAATTCATCAGTGGAAGAGTCCATGAGAAAAGTTCAGCATCTCTTATGAGTCTTGTGCAGGGAGCTAAGGAATCCTTAAGAGATTACCTGAATCGTTTTACAAAGGAAGCTTTAAAAGTCCCAGACCTTGATGATAAGGTAGCCATGATAGCACTGCAACAAGGAACTAGGGATGAGTTTTTCAAGATGTCTTTGGCCAAACGACCCCCTGAGAGCATGTTGCAGCTCCAAGAGAGGGCAGGGAAGTATATCAAGGTTGAAGAAAGTATGAGGAAGACCGTAGTAAGTAATGAGCCCACTGGAGGCAAGAAACGAAAAACTGATTTGGAGTATATCGCTAAGGATAAATATCCTAGAACTGAACAAAACCCTGATTCAACCCCCAAGAAGGGAGGACCTGGGCAAAAGTTCACTGAATACGCTAAGCTGAATGCTCCCAGAAGTCAGATTTTGATGGAGATTGAGAAAGACAGAGATATTCGCTGGCCTAAGCCCTTGAAGGCTGATCCTGCCAAGCTAGATAAGGGCAAGTATTGCAGGTTTCACAAAGATGTTGGCCATGACACCGATGAGTGTAGACAGTTGAAAGATGAAATTGAGTTTTTGATTCGAAAAGGAAGATTGAACAAGTATACTGGAGATGGAGGAGACAGAAATAATAATAGAAGGAAGAACTTTGAAGATCGTAGGAGGGACCAAGATGATCAGGGGCGGAATCCCCAACCTAGAGGACCAGTTATAAACACCATTTATGGAGGGCCGAGACCTCGAGGGCCTGTGATAAACACGATGTTTGGAGGTCCAACTGCTGCTGGATTGTCCAAAAATTCCAGAAAGGCATATACTAGAGAGGTTATGCATATTGTTGGAGAAGCCCCGAAGAGGGCCAGGACAGAAGTAACATTGGCTTTTGATGATTCCGACCTAGAGGGTGTGAAGTTTCCCCATGACGACCCGCTGGTCATAACGCCGATAATAGGAAATAGCCCGGTTAAGAGGGTCCTTGTGGATAATGGTGCTTCTGTGGATATCTTGCTCCACGACACCTTTCTAAGGATGGGGTATAACGACTCCCAGTTAACACCAACCGACATGCTGATATATGGATTTGCTGGAGTAGAATGTCCTGTGGAAGGGATAATCAAGTTGCCAACCACCATAGGTACGGAGCCAAGGCAAGCAACGCAGATGCTGGATTTCGTAGTGGTAAAGGCTAGTTCAACCTATAATGCTATCATGGGGAGAACAGGGATACATGCCTTCAAGGCAGTCCCCTCTTCCTACCATTCAGTCATGAAGTTTCCCACCCGAAACGGGATTGGAGAAGAGAGAGGGGATCAAAAAATGGCTAGAAGCTGTTATGTGGCCTCTTTGAGGGCAGATGGAGTCGGGGGGCAGGTTCTTCCTATTGAAGATATGGATGTTCGAGAAAATGATGAGAATAGAGGAAGGCCAGCAGAAGAATTGGTTTCGGTTCCTTTAGATCCCAAGAATCCTGAGAGGATGACTTTCATTGGAGCTACATTAGAGGAGCCCCTTAGAGGGAAGTTAGTGAAATTTTTGCAAGAAAATAGTGATGTGTTTGCATGGTCAGCAGCTGATATGCCAGGCATAGACCCGGAGTTAATTACTCACAAGTTAAACGTGGATCCAAGCCGGAAGACAGTGAAACAAAAGAAAAGAAATTTTGCCCCGGAAAGACAAGAGGCTATAAAGTAGGAAGTGGAAAAGCTCTTAGAGGCTGGTTTCATTGAGGAGATTCAATTTCCGGAGTGGTTAGCAAACCCTGTAATGGTGAAGAAGGCTAATGGAAAGTGGAGGATGTGTATAGACTTCACCGATCTGAATGATGCATGCCCCAAAGACTGTTTTCCGCTGCCTAGAATTGATACTTTGATTGATGCCACCGCTGTACATGAAATGCTGAGTTTCATGGATGGGTTTAGCGGATACAACCAGATCAAAATGCATAAGGATGACATTCTAAAGGTATCATTTATCACTGACTTTGGTGTTTATTGTTATCTTGTTATGGCGTTTGGTCTCAAGAATGCAGGAGCCACCTATCAAAGGTTGGTGAATAAAATTTTTAAGGATCTTATTGGGAAGACTATGGAAGTCTATGTTGATGACATGCTAGTCAAGAGTCTAGTAAAGACTGATCATATAACCCATTTGAGGGAAGCTTTTGAGGTCCTGAGGTACCACAAGATGATGTTGAATCCTACGAAGTGTGCTTTCGGAGTAGGATCTGGAAAATTCTTGGGATTGATGGTCTCAAAGAGGGGAATTGAGGCTAACCCCGATAAAATAAAGGCAATCCTGGACATGGAACCCCCAAAAACTGTCAAGGATGTTCAGAAACTCACAGGAAGGATTGCTGCGCTAGGACGATTCATCTCCAAGTCAGGAGATAAGTGCTTGTCATTCTTCAAGTCATTAAAGAACATTAAAGACTTTGTATGGAGTGAGGAAAATCAGAAGGCATTTGAAGAGTTAAAGAAGTATATGGGCCAGGCCCCGTTGTTGGCCAAGCCAGTTCTGGGTGAAGTTTTATTCTTGTACTTGGCTGTTTCAGAAAGCGCCTTGAGCGCGGTGTTGGTTAAGGAGGAACTGAAAGTCCAGAAACCCGTATACTATGTCAGCAAAATTTTGCATGGTGCTGAGTTGAATTATTCAGCCATTGAGAAATTCGCTTTAGCCTTGGTAATGGCTTCAAGAAAGCTGCGTCCTTATTTTCAAGCTCACCAAATTGAAGTGCTAACAAATCAGCCACTGAGAAATATCATTCACAGTCCCAAGGCAAGTGGGAGACTGATTAAGTGGGCAATAGAGTTGGGAGAGTTCGATCTCAAGTATAAGCCACGTATGGCCATAAAAGCCCAGGCACTAGCTGACTTCGTGGTGGAATGTACCATACCCAACCAAGAAGTCGGGGGGCAGGAAGATACCATACCTCAAGACAAGGGAGTCGACAATAGGGACAAGGAGAAAGAATATTGGGTTCTCTATTTTGATGGAGCATCAAAAACAAATTCCAGTGGAGCAGGGTTGGTTTTGCAAAGCCCTGATGGATTCTTAATTGAGTATGCCATGAAGCTAGACTTCCCAACCACAAACAATGAGGCAGAGTATGAAGCCCTGATTGCTGGCCTTGGTCTAGCTGGGACACTTAGAGTCAAAAACTTAAAGGTCCGTGGAGACTCGAAGTTGATCATATCCCAGGTAAAGGGAGAATTTGAAGCAAGGGATGATACGATGGCTAAGTATGTTCGCCTAGTAAGGGCTGTGATGACCCAATTTAATGAATGCCATGTTGAACACATTCCAAGGGAAGAAAATGCTAAAGCAGATGCGCTATCAAAGTTTGCTTCATCTGAGATTGAAGAAAGTTCAGGAAGTGTGTACTTCCGTGTTTTGAAGACACGAAGCATAGATGTTAAGCTTGTGGCTCCCGTAGGCTTGGGGACATCATGGATTGATCCCATCAAGGCTCACATTCAGACCGGTTGGTTGCCAAGCGATGCAATTGAGGCACGGAAGTTAACTGTTCGAGCACTAAGGTACTCTTTGATAGATGGGATTCTATATAAAAGATCTTTCGTGGTTCCTTACTTGAGGTGTCTCAGGCCCGATGAGGCACGCTTAGCTCTTGAGGAAGTGCATGGAGGTATTTGTGGGCAACACTTGGGGGGCAGGGCCTTGGCTCATAAGATAACTCGTTTAGGCTTCTATTGGCCAGAAATGATGGCTGATGCCAAAGAATATGTAAAGAAGTATGACCGCTGTCAGAAGCATGCACCAATTGTTAGACAACCCCCTGAGATGATGACCTCTATCAACTCGCCTATTCCCTTTGCCATGTGGGGGATGGATATTCTAGGGCCTTTTCCTATGGCCACGACACAAAGGAAATTTCTGATTGTAGCCATTGATTATTTCACCAAGTGGATTGAAGCCAAACCCTTGGCCAAAATCACTACTAAGCAGGTTGCACAATTCCTGTGGGAAAACATTATGTGCCGATATGGAATTCCCCGTATCCTTGTCACTGACAATGGAACACAATTCAACAATGAGGAATTCAAGAAGTATTGTGAAGAAAATGAAATCGAGTTACGATTCACCTCTGTGGCTCACCCGCAAGCCAATGGACAAGCAGAGGTAGCAAATCGGATAATCCTGGATGGACTAAAGAAGAGGATCGAGAAGTCAAGAAATAATTGGGTAGATGAGATACTTCCAATATTATGGGCCTACAGGACTACTTGTAGAGTCACGACAGATGCAACTCCTTTTATGTTGGCATATGGGGCGGAAGCAGTAGTTCCCGTGGAGATATCACATTCCTCTCCAAGGATTCAGGCTTTCGATGAGAAAGAAAATGAGGAAGGGCAGAGATTAGCCCTGGATTTAATTGATGAAGTGCGAGACAAAGCACATGCAAAGATAGTAGAATATCAGAAAAAAGCTTCATTCTACTACAACCTAAGGGTTAAAGAAAGGTTTTTTAAACAAGGCGATCTAATCTTGAGGAAGATAGAAGCATCTGGTGTAGGACAAAAAGGGAAGCTTGCCCCGAATTGGGAAGGGCCGTACAGAGTCAAGAGTGTTCAAGGTAGAGGAACCTACAAGCTAGAGACTATGGATGGTTTTGAAGTCCCGAGAACTTGGCATGCACAAAACCTGAAGGTTTACTATGTGTAGGGAAGCCGGATACGATTCTCACTCGTCAGGATGGCGAGTAGGTTGAAAAGCACCTTGAAGCTTTGCTTGCTTAGGATTTATATGTTTTAGCTTTATTACGAAATTTATTAAGACTTGTGTAAGGGACGAATCCCAGACAATTTTATGAAATTCATAAGTTCTTCAAAGTATGCTTGTGGCCTAACAAATAAAAATCAAATACATGGATGTAAGCATAAAAGGTGATAAATGAAATAGATCTGATAGATGTTACAAAAGTTTGATAAATAAAGTCTCGAAAATAAAAAAAGCCACGCAGGACTGAAAAAGCTCTAAGGAGCTGAAGTACCCTCGGCATCCATATCATCGTCCTCTCCACTCTCGCTGGATGTCTCTGTCGTCTCGGAGGAGGAGGAAGAGCTGTCGTCCTCAGCAGGTCTGGAAGAAGACTCGGGAGGAGGAAGGAGTGGATCCTGAGGAACATGGTCCGAGACAACTACTCGGGTACGAAACCTCTGTAGCAAAGCCTCGTCATCAGGGCAGATGTAGTCCGCCGGGTTAATATCAGGACAAGCCTCGTTCACGGTCCCAAGGGCCGTGTCCCAACCAGTCCTAAAAAACTCGGGAAAGACTGAATCATCCCTAATCCTCATGGATTGGGCAAACTCCTCCGAGTCCAGATAGTTGTCTATAGCTTTATCCTTCTCCGCCCGAAGTACCACCAGCTCGGCGTTAGACTCTCCGAGTTCTTCCTCCTTGCGCTTGAGCTTCTTCTCCAGGGTAGCATACTTCTTCTGTTGCCTCCTGAGGGCATTATCGGCCTTATCAGAAGCCCGCTTCCATGATTCGGCTTGCCTCACAGCGCCTTGAAAATAGGCGTTAGACTGAAACAAAGCAATTAACAAAGTATAAGGCAATGCTACAAGAACGAAAAATAAGTTCAAAAAAAGAGAAGGCATACTGAAGCCAGAGACTGAGCTCCCATGAGCTTGATCCTCTCAAGATCAGGGGTGGCCACCACATCAGTAAAATCCTTGGGGGTCACGCTATGGTAAGACCAATCCCAAGCATGTTTCATGGAACCAACTACGGTGTCCCCTCGGCGGAATCCCCAGAGAGGCTGAAAGGCACCTGTGGCAGCAGCAGTAGGGGCAGCAGCAGTGATAGGAGTACCATGGCCTCCAGCTCCTTCAGTTGAGGCCTCCCCTATAGGATCTTTGTGCTTCTTCAAAAAGATAGGCTCCGTGGCCTTTCCCCGGGTGTCTAGGCCTGCGAGCCGAGCTTTCTTCATCCTAGCTGTTTCCTCAACCAAAGGAACATTGTCCTCGTTAATCTCCTTAGCAGCTGAAACAAAGCAAAGGAAAAAATAAGTGAAGTTAATAATGCATGAAATGAAGTAAAATTGAGAAGGAAAGAAAAATACCCTGTTGAGAAACAGAGGATAGTCCCACATGAATCAGGGAAAACTCCTCTAAGAGAGTCCAGCTGGTGGTCGTGCCATCATCCTGAGTAAGCCCATTATAAATAATAGTTTCTTCAGGAGTTAAGTGAATGGATTTGAGGCTACCATCACTGACCTTCCCAAAGGAAGATCGAAAAAGTGTGCCCCAGTCACCATTCTCCCAACGTAACCCGACAAAACTATTCCTCCAATTTTGATTATTATCAGGAATAGAGGCACTGTTAAAAATATGTTTGCTTTTGGGCCTTTGCTTGACATAGACCCAACCGCAGTTATTGGAAGAACTACTGTAACACTGAAAGACTTTCCTAAAAACAGCTACAGAAAGAGGAAAGCCCTCCCTAAGACAGCAGACCATAAAACATAGAATGTTCCTCCAGGCGTTTGGAGGAAGCTGACACGGGTTGATTTGTAAATCAGCCAAAAGATGAGGAATGAAGGGGTGAAAAGGAAACCTAAGCCCAGCATTGAGGGCATCTGTGTAAATGAAGAGAGTATCGGGTCTCCAGTGGCAAGTACGATCACCACCAGAGACTGGAACTAATCTAAGAGGAGGAAGAACGTTATAACGAGCATTTAGTTTATTGAAATCTATGTTGTGCCAAGTATTACAATGATTAAAAGAGTCGAGATGTGCAGTGGAGGGATATTCATCCCCCCTAGTGTTAATCATATCAATTAAAGACATATATGAAGAGCGGATCTCGATATCCTTACCTCGTTTTGAAGCCGAGGCTATCTTGGCCGCCCTCTCAGAACTCTTGTCAGCCATTAGTAAAGCTGGGAAAAGCCTGGAAACTGTGGAAGGAAGGAGGCTGAAAGCTAGGGAAGGAAGGTTGAGAGAGTAGGAAGTTGGAAGGAATGAGGAGTGAAGAGTGTGAGTAGGAACACTCCCCCCACCCACCTTTATATAGCCAAAGAAGAGGTGGTTTGGGCCTCAAAAAGCCCATTTGGGCCCAACAAAGAGAAGGTTCTGGAAAATCCTGGAAATTCCTGGAAAGACCAAGTAAAGAATTTTAATTTTTCAAAGATTCTAGAAGAATCCAGAAAAACCTTAGAAGAAAGAACCTGGAATTTGGACTTAGAGATAAGGCCCAATTTTATAAGAATCTTGGAAAAGAATCTTGGAAAATCCAAGTGTGTAGGGCTAAAAAGGCCCAGAGCTAAGGCCCAGGTATAAAAGCCCTGTTTGAGGCCCTAATATCTTTTTGAGTGGGCCCAAAGATTAGCCCAATAAAACCAGCCCAGAAAAGGGCCCAAATAGTTGAAAATCAAAGGCCCAAAAAGGAAAAACCCACTGAATGGTTGGCCCAAAAGAATCTAGGCCCAAATAAAAAAAGAGAGAGTCCAGCCCAAACATATGGCCCAACTTCAAGATAAAAGGATATGAAAATGATCATTTCTTACTCATTCGACTAGAAATCAAATGAAAACCCTGGTCGAATCAATCCTGCTCAAAAAAGCTTCGATCAAGGCACAATATGGAGGTTAATTCGGTCAAGAAAAGAATCCTGACCAAAAATTCCTGATCGAAAAAGGAAGAAAAGAATATTTTGTTTCATTCGACCAGAATGCCTGAATGATTTCTGACCTTTTTTCCTGACCCTGTCGACCAGGAAGCAAGGTAAAAACCTGGTCGAATAGAACCTGCCCGAATTTTTGTCGATCTGGGCTTAAAAGAAAGGCTAAATCGGTCAAAAAATGTATTCTGACCGAAAATCCTAGTCGAAGATTTCTGTTCAAAAAAAAAAAAAAAAAAAAAAAGAGAAAAAATCCTGGCCGAAATTCGACCAGGACTTCTGCTCGAAACACTCCTGCTCGAAAAGCTGTCGACCAGGGCAATATGGGGGTTAATTCGACCAGGATCCTGGTCGAATGGATTCCTGGTCGAAAATTATATAGAAAAAAAAAAAAAAGAAAAGGAAGAAAAATCCTGGAAAATCACAAAAAAAAAAAAAAAATAAGGAAATTCCTTAAATAATTTCTGAAAAATATTTTCAGAAATAAGGAATAAATCCAGAAAATTAGGATAAATCCCAGAAATTAAGGGAAAAATCCAGAAAAATTAGGATAAATCCCAGAAATTAAGGGAAAAATCCAGAAAATTAGGATAAATCCCAGAAATTAAGGGAAAAATCCAAAAAATTTAGGATAAATCCCAGAAAATTAGGGAAAAATACAGAAATTAAGGAAAAATCCAGAAAATTAGGGAAAAATCCAGAAATTAAGGAAAAATCCAGAAAATTAGGGAAAAATCCAGAAATTTAGGATAAATCCCAGAAAATTAAGGAAAAATCCAGAAAATTAGGGAAAAATCCCAGAAAATTAGGATAAATCCCAGAAATTAAGGGAAAAATCCAGAAATTAGGGAAAAATCCCAGAAAATTGGGATAAATCCCAGAAATTAAGGGAAAAATTCCTGGAAATTAAGATAATTTCTGAATAAAAGGAAGATTCATTGTAAATGTGTAGGTCGCTCCACACTTTACGCAAAAACGAAACCCTGAAAGGGAACGAATAGATTTAACTTCTGCGAAACCTGATCAATGTTTCCCAAAAGTTGGGGGGCAAATGATAGGGATAAATAAGTCCTGATTTTATAATTAATGGACTGCTAGGCCCAATAAGAAAATGTATGATATTCAGACCAGAAAGGTTAAGCCTGATGGATCAGATCAGGTCTGGTCGAATAAAAATGGCCCAAAAGCCCTGATTATTAATTAATTTCGTAATTAATTAATAAGGGAAAAATCAGCTGTTGAGAAGAGTCCTGATAAGGATATAAATCCTTATAGATAAGCCTCAAGGGGACCTAAAAGGATAAGGAATCAGTTTCCTACTATCTAGGACTCCAAAGTCCATTCTAATTATGAGACTTGCCCACCAAGTCTCCTATACTAAGTCCAATTCAAGGACCACCAACATCTATATAAGGGGTCTCACCCCACAAATCAGAACTACATTTTTTGGCTTGATTCTCTAATTCACAGAGATACGTAGGCATCTCGTAAAGGCAGAATTAAGCTACGAAGTACGAGAGCAGCCATTAAAGGCCTTGAGCTCCCGAATCTTAGTATTAAATACAGCAAGTAGTAACCTTATCTTTTTATCCATAACAATCACATATAACTTGAATTGTATCCCAGACATCCTTAGCAGTTTTGAAATTGATGATGTTGTCAAACATGTCACCATCAACACCATTAAACAAAATGTTCATGGCCTTCTTATCCTTATGAACTTGCTCAATATCTGGATCAAACCATTCTGCTCTAGGCTTTGGGATAGATTACTCATTCCCTGTAGCAGCTCTCATAGGGACATGAGGACCTTTCTCAATACCGTCCATATATTCTTCATCTTGAGAGATGAGATGAAGGTGCATTTTCACCTTCCAGTGGTGATAGTTGTCTTTGTCCAGAAATGGAATTTTTACTCCAAAATCTTTTCTGCTCATCTTGTTAGTTGTTGTGATCTTTAACTCTTTGTTCTTCAAGAGCTTGCTCTGGTAACAATTGTTATTCCCAAAAAAATCTAACAAAGAATTACAGAAGGGGGGTTGAATGTAATTCTGGTTTCTTTTTTATTTTAAGGACGGTTCTTTCTTAAATATATAAATGTGTTTGATTTGGCTAAAGTGCGGAATGATAATATTGAAGAAATTAAACACAAAGTGATTAAACACAAGTATTTAACAAATTTCTGGTGGATTGAACTTTTCCACTAGAGATATATATTAAATCGAGAACTCTATGATACAAAGATTGTACACAGTTGCTTACAAGTAGAACTACAAACTACAGAGAAATTCTTTACAGATTTTGCTTTATCTATTTCTCTTGTTGAATGCTTGCTTACTTGATTGAATCACTATTTTTCTACTTGCTACACTTGGTTTATATATGACCAAGTTACATGATAAAAAGACAAACAAATAAGACAAAATGTTTCTTAGTCTAATCACATGCTTCTTCATTTCTCTATCCAGCATCTTTGAATATCTTCAAGTTGGCATGAAAATGGAAATGCTTCTTTGTTCTCTAAAACCTGTAAATAGGCTGCCACATTCCATTTGCATTTAATCAACCCATGTGAATATCAAGTCACTATAACCTATAATTTGAATTTAAACATCTGTTGAAAATTTATTGGATCATCCGTTGAAACTGTGTTGAATCATCCATCGAAGCTTCATACGATCATCCGTTGAATGTGACTTAGGTCATCCGTCGAAACCTTGTAGAATCATCTATTAAAAGTCTTCCATAACAGTTAACTCTATTTCACTTATGCAAAATTACAAGGCATCTAATATTTACAATTAGCCAACCTATTTTGCATATCAAACTAGTAGTCAACATGACTTTGAATATCTTACAACTTCTAGATCTTTAAGGTATTGAAGAATGTAGAAATGTGTTACAAGACTTATTGATACATAAGCTACTCTCTCAACGGATGTTAAAGTGATCATCCGTTGAGAGCTACAAAATCACTAAATTAAATTTACTAAGGTGTTTTATTTAACTTATCATCAAGTATACAACAATTTCCTAACACATACATTTACTTAATGGTATTGATAGAACCAAAATAGGCAACTGTAAACAAGTGTCCAAAATATTATTTGGTTGACTAATTATAAATAATAAAGTACTTGTAAGTATGAGAATCACTAACTTTATGTTAGAAAGATTCAGGACTTACCCATACCCTATGCCTGATATGAGGTCTAATGTAACATCTAGTACAGTTATGTCTTATGTTCCTGTAGAAGTACAAACACATGAACACCAACAGGGGCCTTCCACAACTGAGACCCTTCCTTCTCTACCACTAAAAGCTAGGAAACCAACCATTTGATCCTCTCAACAGCGTGGAGTGAGTAAAAAGAAGAGAAAGAATGCACCCTTAACAGTAGTTACTGAGAGTGGTGAGAAACAAACAGAAACTGAGTCTAACGTGGTCAGAAAACCAAAGAAGACTAAGAAAGCTTAGTTGCCCACTCAATTAGCCACCTCTGTATCCTCCCAAAAGGATGTAGTTGAAAAAAAGGGAATTAAACAGACTCGAGAGGCATGCTCTCAACAGGGTATTTCTATTGAACAAAGCACTCTCCCTAGTGCACTTTGTAAAGAGTCTGCACCCCAACTTGAGCACTCTCAAGTTGGTGAAAGAAGAAGTATAAATGGCACACACATTGAAGGCACATCATTTGAAACTCCCTCTTTCACTCAGGGGGAGTTTCTAACACTCAATCAAAATATCACAAATCTTATATCTCAAATTTCTTCTTCTTATAGTGAAACACCTGAATCCACTTCTCAAGTGTTGCCAAAATCAAGTAACACAGTTCATGAAACTATGCTCACCATCCAGGAACAACATTTAGTTGGTGAGAGGCTACATGTTGGGGTAGACCTTGATGACACCAACAAAAACACAAGGGTTTCATTAGTTTTCACTAAAGACCCTGTGGTAGTACCAAATGCACCTTCATGTGCAAATCAATTTGAACAGCCCGAGATGAAATTGCATTGTCAATAGAAGCTGGGAGCCAAATTTCCATTGATCCAACTATTGGGGGGGGGCAAGTATAGCACATTCAAGTGCCAGTTCCTTGCAAGAAGAAAAAGGGTTTGAGGCCATGGTACATGACAGTAACCTGGTCAAATTCCCTCCAATTCAAATGAAGGTTCCTATAATTTGTGAACAACACACTGTCACAACCATAGTTCCAACTGTGAGTTCAACTGTGACTCCAGTCACAGGGTTACCTACTACCTCCACACCCTTCACCTCAAACCAAACAAACATCCCATCCACCTCAAACACTACACCACAACCTCTCACCTTCTAGCTCAATGGCTGCAGGATGCTCAAGTCCAACATACTACAGTTGATGATCTTTTGGCTGAGCAACTTGCAGGCCTAGCCAATATTTCCGAACAACTACTTACTACAAATATATGAAACCAAGACTATCGAGCTATACTACTTTCATACAAGGAGGATGTTGAGGAGCAACATGAGAAAATTACAGATGAAGCAGATGGTAATATGGATGCATGGCTCTCTAAGGATTTCACAATAACAATGGAGGAGGCCTTAGCAAAATTCAGAGAGGAATGTGTCACAATTTTGAGTATTAATTCTAAGGTTCTCACTCCTCGGGAGGTGTATGGTGCTGTGACAGAGGTGTATAAAGCTCAATTGAAGGCCTTTCATCATATTGGAAGAGCCATGTAAAGCACTCTGGTCAAGCTTCAAAATGAAGTAAAGAAATTGATGAATAACAGGATTGATGAGCTGATGCCAACTTTCCAAGACATCAAGACCAAGTTCAATGGAGTCACAGACAGACTTCAAGCTCTCTCTCTCTCTCTCTCTCTCTCTCACTCTTGTAGAAGAAAATATGTCCAAGCTCAACAAATCTTTCATAGCTTTACATGAAGTTATTCAGAAGCAAATAACTCAACTTAGAGACTCAAAGGTCAAGCTGGATAAACTTTACCAAGCTAGGTTTGAACCTTCAGCTTTGGTCATTGAGGAGGTGAAGAACGTTGTGCAAAATTCTGTTGGTTCTTTGGCAGCATCAGGCCTACAACAATCCTTGTCTACATCAACACCCCTACAAATCCAAAATTTGCAAGATCAAATCGCATCCCTCCAATATTCAAATGCTCCTTTGACAGCTCAAGTTTCCCAACTAACAACTTTGGGGGAGAGTCAATAGAATGATAACAAGTCACTAGTAGACTCCCATAAAAATCTTCATTAGCAAAATTCTGTATCCCTGGGAGCTATTATGGGGGCTTTGAACATCCCTGCCATACCAGAAGCAGTTAGGCCATAAATTCCTTGTCCTCTAATCTTTCCTGCTACCAAGACTAAGGGGGAGATAGAAGCTAGACTACAAGAATTAAAAGCTAAACTGCTAAAATCAACATCACACTCTAGTGTTTACACTAAAACACACACGAAAATACACGCAAACGTACATGATGACAAGTAGTATAAGATTTAAGTCAAGTTCGTTACCACAAAGATTGGTTTAGGTTAAGTTCAGATTATGCACTTATGCAATAATTTATGATTATCGTTCACAGCTAAGACAAGTAACAAGTTTGATTTGATTAACTACTTAAGAGATTATACTAGCATTCATTAACTAAGAGATTAAAAGTGAATTACTTATATGAGAATAAAACATGGGATTCTAACTTCATTAAATACTTCATTCAATGTTTATGCCTTTATCAATAGCATGCGATGGTGATGATAACTAATCTGATAACACGAAATTAGCATACACTATTTTTTGATATACATATACCCTACTTGTAATATCTGGGACATAGCGTGTAATTATTTTTATCGATTAATGATTATTATATGATTATTATGTGATTTTTGGTGAATTATTTGACGATTGGTGTTGTTATGTGGATGTTGATATGTGGTAAAGTATAAGTATATTAATTTTATTATGTCCAGAATAAAATATAGATAATTAAGGTATTTTTTTGGTAATTTTTGGAGTATTATCAGATTTTATATTGATTTATGAATTTATTAATTATTTTTAGAATAATTACAAAATTATTTTATAAAGCCGGGAATCGTCCGACTTCAACCGTTTTTACATTTTTACAACCCGAAACTCTTTCGAAAACTTCTTCCTAACCTAATCGTGTAATTCCGGACATTTTCCGTGTTTTAACTTTTTCAATCCTGATTACGGTTTGACCCGTGCGCGGCCCGGCGCAAGATTTTCGATACGATAATCATTTCGGTGAATCAACAAAACCCGTACTCTCGAAAGACGGGATGTTAATACATTATTTTTGTATGAAGTATTTTATAAAAAGGCCAGTTTGGATAATTATTCAATACGGGTACCAAATTGAATCGTTTCTACAGTTACCTAGTGGCTAAGTAACTAATTTATCGATCCAAAATGATCCAACACTGATAGGGATAAATAAATCCTGATTGTATAATTAAATATTGCATTAATTGTAC